>NC_091747.1:64714936-64827436 GCF_043380555.1 Nothobranchius furzeri
CGTACACACGCACGCACACACACACACAAACACCCACACACACATGCACGCACGCACACATGCACACAAACTCACACACACACATGCACACAAACTCACACACACACGTGCACACAAACACATGCACGCACACACACACGCACACAAACACGCACACACGCACGCACACACACACAAACACACACCCACACACACAAACACGCACACACACATGCACACACGCGCGCACACACACACACGTGCACACAAACACATGCACGCACACACACATGCACACAAACACGCACACACCCACGCACACACACACACAAACACACACCCACACACACATGCACGCACGCACACATGCACACAAACTCACACACACGCACGCACACACACAAACACACACCCACACACACGCACACACACACACACACAAACACACACCCACACACACACATGCACACACGCACACATGCACACAAACTCACACACACGCACACAAACACACACCCACACACACACATGCACACACGCACACATGCACACAAACTCACACACACGCACACATGCACACAAACTCACACACACGCACACATGCACACAAACTCACACACACGCACGCACATGCACACAAACACGCACACACCCACGCACACACACACATGCACACACGCACACATGCACACAAACTCACACACACGCACACATGCACACAAACTCACACCCACGCACACACATGCACACACGCACACATGCACACAAACTCACACACACGCACACACACACACAAACACACACACACACACACACACACACACACACATGCACACACGCACACATGCACACAAACTCACACACATGCACACAAACTCACACCCACGCACACACATGCACACACGCACACATGCACACAAACACACACACGCACACACACACACAAACACACACCCACACACACACATGCACACACGCACACATGCACACAAACTCACACCCACGCACACACATGCACACACGCACACATGCACACAAACTCACACACACGCACACACATGCACACACGCACACATGCACACAAACTCACACACACGCACACACACACACAAACACACACCCACACACACACATGCACACACGCACATGCACACAAACGCACACACATGCACGCACATGCACACAAACACACACACAGTGTGTGTAATGAACAGCCAGACATCTTCTCTTAGTCGTGTTTGTTTATTGGACCGGGTCACAGATCAGCTGACAGCAGCATCAGAAGTAGTTGACGACTCTGCGGATGGACTGGATGTTGGGGTTCTGGGCCTGCCACTCATTGGGGCCACAGTAGTTTCCACGCTCCACGATGTACATCCGACCCCGGAAGTTTGGCTCCTCGTACATCACCCACCTGGAGAGGGGGCGGAGCCACACACAGGTGTAAGCTTGGGGGTTTCCTTCAGATGTGACTAGTTCAGAAGAAGTTTGAAGGTCTGAATGGAACTTTGCTCAGCCTTTTATCAGATCTGCAGTTATTCGGGTTCTTGCTTTAACTTCTCATGAAGTCCAAACAGGTGGTTCTGGATCACACAGGACCAGAACCTATAAGCTTTGGATTGGACCCCAACCCCCAGGTGTCACTGTCAGTATCAGGACTATCTTCACCCTGCTGGAGCCACAACCAGGCTCATCTCTCAGGGACTAAACTCATAAAGGTTTCTCATCTGCTCTCACCTGTGGGGGGTTGGGGATGTCCCAGCCAATGAGTGGACCTGCCAGAAGGTCAGTCCTGGCCTGTCTGGAACTGTTTCAGCCCCTCCAGGACAGGACTGGTGGTTCAGAAGCTTCAGGTTAAGCTGAAGGAGTGTGTGCTTGTGTGGGACTCACGCGCCGTCTCCGTAGACCCTGACGGAGTTGATGCAGTTCT
The DNA here is from genome assembly GCF_043380555.1 of Nothobranchius furzeri. NCBI lineage: Eukaryota > Metazoa > Chordata > Actinopteri > Cyprinodontiformes > Nothobranchiidae > Nothobranchius > Nothobranchius furzeri. Next base: position 64,716,846 of record NC_091747.1, read on the forward strand.
TGGAGAAACCTCGGCTCTGCAGGAAGGGACAGTCATCACAGATCTCCACACACTGTCCAGAGAAGTTGCAGCTCTCAAACAGCTCGATGCGATAATGTTCTCCATGCTGTGGAGATAAAAACCAGACTCAGTGGCTTGGGACTGTAATCCGGACAAGCTCCTGCGTGGAAGAGTCCTGATGGGAAGGTCATGAAGATGAAGAAGCAAGAATGACATGAACATCAGCTGCCCCTTTCACGCCGTGGGGTGCCTACCATGCGGATTGGCTTGCACGAGCCCATGTGGTCATTGTGGGAGTTCCACCTCTGGAATTCTGGGTACTCGCCATGCTCCAGGATGTACTGCTGTCCCTTAAAGTCGGGGTGGTCGTAGCAGATCCAGGCTCCGCTCTCCACACGGATGGAGTTCACTCTGAAAACGAAAACCCATGCTGCTTATTCAAATCAAAGCAAAGGCAGCAAAAACATGCTTTTATGGTGAAAAGCATGAGTGAAATACTTCCTAATGAAGAGTTGGTGAAGCCAGTGAACAGACTGGAGGGGACCAGTGGCGCTGCCAGGGAGTTTTGGGTCCCGTCACCAAAGGCGGGTTAGGGTTCCTTAGAGTACGCTGACAGGTGTTGGTAACTATCCAACATGCCTCATGTTTATGTTTATGTTTATGTATTTAGCAGACGCTTTTGTCCAAAGCGACTTTCAAGTGATAATCGGCATGTTGCCCTTGAGGCTAACAACAACAATAACAACAACAACAACAATAACAACAACAACAACTTGACATCAGTCATGGAGAGGAGGGAACAAGGAGTGGACAGTAGAGAGGGGGGCGGGTGCAGGGAGGGTGTTAGTTTAGAAGATGCTCTCTGAAGAGCAGGGTCTTCAGGAGTTTCTTGAACATTGAAAAGGAAGCTCCTGTTCTGGTAGTGCTCGGAAGGTCATTCCACATTTGTGGAACGATGCATGAGAAGAGTCTGGATTGTCCTGAGCGTGGTGTAGGCACTGCTAGCCGACCATCCTGTGATGACCGGAGCGGCCGGGCCGAGACGTAAGCCTCTGCAAGAGGATTCAGGTAGATGGGAGAGGTACTTGTTGCTCACCTTGGTGGACCTTTGGGTTGGAGACGTGAGGAGACACCTGCTGACATATCAGCTGCTGAGTCTGGTAAGGACAACCCGTTCAGTAAAATTTGGTGGTTCCTGTCACCGTGGAAGTCAGACTAGCAAACCCCCCACTGACTCCGCCCACCTGTCCTGGAAAAAAACTAGGGACTTACGACAATAATTCAGTATTTTATTTAGCTTCAACTGGGCTGCCTTTGAGTGGATTTTAATATTTAGAAAATTCTTAAGTTTTATTCATTTCAGTTATAGTTTGTGCGTTTAAAGTTACACACCTGTGGAAAAACTAGAGACGGGCATCTGTTCATCCCACATTTTACAGCTTTTTCTCATGCAGGGGGTGCAGCTTCTGTTAGGAGGACTAATTTGGCACAACACCGTCTGAAAACAGATCATGTGACTGATGTAGCAGCTGCTGGTTTGATGCAGCAAGAACATAAAACAACCCAAACTGGACTTCATACTAACGAAGCACATTTTAGTTTTAGGAACACTTGTTTTGTTTTTATTTCAGTTCTAATGTTCAGCTCTGGATTTACCGGTGGATCTACGTTCCTACCCTCACCTATGCTCACGAGCTTTGGGTTGAGACCCAAAGAACGAGATCGCGGATACAAGAGGCTGAAATGAGTTTTCTCCTCAGGGTGGCTGGGCTCTCCCTTAGAGATAGGGTGAGAAGCTCGGTCGTCCGGGAGGGGCTTGCAGTAGACCCGCTGCTCCTCCACATCGAGAGGAGCCAGTTGAGGTGGCTCGTGCATCTAGTCAGGATGCCTCCTGGACGCCTCCCTGGTGAGGTTTTCCGGGCACGTCCAACTGGGAGGAGACCTAAAGGTAGACCCAGGACACGCTGGAGGGACTATGTCTCTCACCTGGCCAGGGAACGCCTTGGGATTCCCCCGGAGGAGCTGGGGAGAGGGAAGTCTGGGCCTCCCTGCGTAGGGCTGTACCATTTTCCCACATAGAGACCTCTGATGTAGACTACACGTTATGAAAAGAAATGATTGTTTCTTCATTGGGAATAGAGTGTTAATTAGGATTTGTTTGGTTCGGGTAAATTTAATGTTATTTAAATTAAAATATAAAAATCTGGGCCCACTTCAGTCCTGGGCTCCTAAAATAGTTTAGGGTTTTCTGGGTCGAAATCCGAAACTAACGTGTTTCACCTGTTCATGAAGCCACGGTCCTGGAAGTTATCACAGTCACCTCTGACCTCCAGCTTCCTGCCAGTGAAACATTTCCCCTCGTAGAAGGTGATCTGCAGACAAACAGATGTGCAGTTTACAGGAGATGAGATGAGAAGCTCCGCCCACTGACTCGCTGCTCTCAGGTTTTTAGTTGTGGTCAGACGTAACAGATTCATGCCTTTCAAAGCTCCCACAGGCAGCAGAGGTCCCGCCCCAAACACACAGATCAGCCCCGCCCCTACACTGCAACCCTGAAACCAAAGCATTTGATTGGATGCTTTCAAAGACACACCCCCAGGTGCCTCTGTGCTGTTTTGAATTTAAAACTGCAACAATAAGAGTTTGTGAACTGAATTTTAACTGCAGCTGATGATTATCTAAGTTCACAGAATTCTTCCCAACGTGTTGAACTCAAATCTGTTTAATCTGGAAGCTTTTAGTTAGAAGTGATGCCCCCGCTGGTCCTGCCTCCACCGTCGGGCCTCCGGTGGACCCGAGCCGTCGAGCCGTCGGGCCTCCGGTGGACCCGAGCCGTCGGGCCTCCGGTGGATCCGAGCCGTCGAGCCGTCGGGCCTCCGGTGGACCCGAGCCGTCGGGCTTCCGGTGGACCCGAGCCGTCGGGCCTCCGGTGGATCCGAGCCGTCGGGCTTCCGGTGGACCCGAGCCGTCGGGCCTCCGGTGGACCCGAGCCGTCGGGCCTCCGGTGGACCCGAGCCGTCGGGCCTCCGGTGGACCCGAGCCGTCGCCTGTCACTCACCTTTCCTGAGTACTGCGACATTTTCACCCACTGGATGCCGTCTGAGCTGGCCCACAACCACACACACAATGTCACAGAGAAAAAGTTGGAAACCCCAATTTATATGTCGGGGGGCGAGGCGGGGCCCGGGGGGGGGGGCAGTCCTAAGCTGGAGGGGACAAAAGGGAGGGGGGGGGGGGGTTTAGAGGTTCCTGTTGTCTCAGCATTTCCCTTCATTCTGATGGGTGCTGATTCTGCTGCGTGTGTGTGTGTGTGTGTGTGTGTGTGTGTGTGTGTGTGTGTGTGTGTGTGTGTGTGTGTGTGTGTGTGTGTGTGTGTGTGTGTGTGTGTGTGAGAGAATAGAAAGTGCTGGTGTGCAGCTTTGCAGCTGAGTGCACGTGTCATGTTTCTCCACAGACAAAGGCTCCCAGCTCTTGTGATGTTTGTTAAACCAGAAAATGGAACCAGACACTTGAACTCTAATGAAGACCGGACGCCGGGAGTTCTGACTGCAGCTTCACCGTCTGAAGCTCATTCAGCCCTAAGAGTCGTGTGTTCATCAACAACAATAACTTGCATTCATGTCGGGATGTCTTGTGTGCCTGCAGCTCTCTCTCTCTCTCTTGGTCAGCTTGCTTCTCACATCAAACCTTCTGTCAGGAATCTTGGTGTGACCTTTGACCCAGCTCTCACCCTGGATTCTCATGTCAGTTCTCTTGTTGGCTCTTCCTTCTTCCATCTCAGGAACGTTGCTAAGCTGAGTCCCATTCTGTCCCGCTCTGAACTTGAGACAGTTCTCCACACCTTCATCTCCTCACGCTTAGACTACTGTAACTCTCTTTTCACGTGTCTGAGCAGAACCTCCCTGAACCGTCTACAGGTGGTTCAGAACGCCTGTGCTCGGCTTCTGACCAAGTCCTCCAAACACACCCACATCACCCCGCTTCTCCTCCAGCTTCACTGGCTGCCAGTCAACTTCAGGGTTCATTTCAAGATCCTGGTTCTGGTCTATAGGGCCTTACATGGACAAGCACCATCTTACATTGGTGATCTTCTTAGTCCCTACACCCCCAGCAGGTCCCTGAGGTCCAGTGATCAAAGCCTACTGGTTGTGCAGCACCAGGCTAAAGGTCAAAGGTGACAGATCATCTGCTGCTGTGGCCCCCAGACTCTGGACCTCTCTCCCCCTGAGCCTGAGATCAGTGGACTCAGTGGTCTCCTTTAAAAAGCAGCTGAAGACTCACTTGTTCAAGCTGGCTTTTGTATGACCTTCTTCACCTCTCTCTCTTTATTCTGCTCTCCCCACCTATTCCACCTTCCTCAGGATCCACTGGTTTCCCTCTTTCCTGTTCACTCTCTCTCTTTCTTTACATTTTTTAATCCCAATTGTCTATTTTTGCTCATTTTAAATATATTTTTAAACATTTTCTAAATGCTTTTTTATATTTTTACATATTTTTTGTTTTTGTGAAGCGCCTCGTGGTTTTTATCTTGAGAGGCGCTCTAGAAATGATATTTTCTTCTTCTGCTCTCTGGCTGGTCTGGAAGCATCAGCAGATGGTTTCTGACCTCCTCAGCTGCGGTTCCAGCCGGATCAGATTTGAATGATTACAAATAAATAATTTTCATTCCACTTTGTGTTCGTAACACAAAATCTAAACCATTTATAATAATAATAATAATAATAATAATAATAATACATTTTATTTAAAAGTGCCTTTCAGGACACCCAAGGTCACTTTACACAAAACACGTAATAAAATACAATAAAACAATAATAAAACCCAAAGAAGAAAAAACAAAGAGAGAAACAGTTCAATAAAATCAGAGGTTGTAGGCAGATTTAAACATGTGTGTTTTGAGTTTTGTTGTGAAAAGGGTGAAACTGTCGATGTTCCTGATGTCTGGGGGAAGTGAGTTCCAGAGACGAGGAGCAGAGCGGCTGAAAGCTCTGCTCCCCATGGTAGTGAGACGGGCAGAAGGAACCGCAAGATGGATGGAAGAAGAAGATCTGAGTGAACGGGACGGGGTGTGAATACTTATAAGGTCTGAGATATATGGAGGAGAGAGGTTGTGGATGGCTTTGAAGGTATGGAGGAGAATTTTGAAGATGGACCTGAATTTAACTGGGAGCCAGTGAAGCTGCTGGAGAACCGGCGTGATGTGGTGAAAGGAAGGGGTTCTGGTGATAATACGGGCTGCTGAATTCTGGACCAGTTGCAGTTTATGAAGGAGTTTGTTGGGGAGACCATAAAGAAGTGAGGTGTGTTGGTGTGTTGTGATGTGTCAACATGTTCAAGGGGTGTGGATGCCTTTACTTCACCATCAGTGTGAATACATGATTAACTGTTGTGTAAAACACACCGGAGTCCTCCGACTCAGAAAGATGCCCCGCAAGTGCAGGTCCTTTACCTTTTAATGGGCCTTACACTAGACCGGGGACCACGTTTTCTGCATTAACGTCAAACTTTGTTTTGGTGACATCATGATTCAGAGTTAATCTGATCCCAGGACACATCCTTGGGGTACACCTTTATCAGGCAGAATAAGCTTTCTCACGTTCTGATGAAAGATCCTCCCACCAACAGAATGTTCTGGTAGTTCTGGAGAGACTAGTCTTCCTCAGATGGATAAATCAGTACAAAGAGCTGCCACAAGTGGACAGGGACAACTGGACCCAGATGGAACTAACAGAACCGCCCTGGGTCATTCTTTTCTCAGCTGCAGCATCAGGGCCACTCTGGTTTCAGCGCATCCAGACCCATCACTAGAACAGAACCAGCCCGCTTGGGTCTGAAGGCTTCATGTGGACCCCTGAGGGGACAGACAGACCAGATGTGAACTAGCTGATGACAGAGACTGGTTTAGTTCTGGCGTACCAGTTGTAGCCCAGCACAGTGAGTGTCCAGGATTGTGGTCTCGGGCGGAGTACCCACACCACAGACGGGGTTATGTGGATGCCTAATGGGCCATTCCCATCTGTACCGGGTCGGCCCGGGCCGGGTAGCCACAGTCGGCCCCAGCCTGGCCCGGTTGATTCCACACATCCTTGTCTTAAGCCCATGTGGGCTGATTCTACCCACCAATCAGAGGCTTGCTCTAATGGAAGGTGTGGATTTGCTGTCAGCAGTGGGTGTGTTGGCCCTGGTCGGCCTGAAGCAGACCCCCTCGAGAAGAGGGCTGGGAATGAGCCTTGGTTGGCCCGGGAAAATACCAGGCCACCCAGATATGTAAACAACCTACGCTACCCGGCCCGGGCCGACCCGGTACAGATGGGAATGGCCCATAATGGGGCGCTGGAGAGTGTAACAGCATTGCCACCATATTGGATGGGTCCTACTCTCCAAACCCAACTGGAGTCAACGCAGAATAACTGTTACATTTTCTATTCTTCATTATAAACCTAGTGATGAGGGTTTGTTGTTACCTTTGCTGACTTGTGACATTTCAGTCCCGCCTTCGTCAGAGCAACGTCAAGCGAATTGTAAAAACATGTCAGCATAGGTAACAACAAACCCTTATGGGTCCTTTTCAGGGGACGTATGGGGTGCTGTAGCGCGTGGCATGGTGGAATAGCTAGGTTAATAAACAAAGGAAGCGCCGGTCGCTTATAAACCTGCAGAAAATGGTCCACTAGAGGGCGCCATGCTGCCGTCACAAGAAGGCAGAAAAGTTGCATATTGGCAGGGATGGCGTTAACTGGATAGTCTCCGTTGTTGACCGTTTATTTTGAGGAGCAATCGTAGGGCTGTTGGTCATTCTGACAGACTGGAAGTACCCGACACATGCAGGCGTGCAGACATTTTAAACGTCACGCACATGAGAACATCTGAGCATCATCTCAGACCTGGACACCGTGATCAGTGCAGCTCTGGGCGCATCTGTGGGTCACAGCCCAGCCGCAGGTGAAACCCTTTAATTATAACATTAATATGATGCTGGACACGCTCATCAGCTTGTTTATCTACTTTTGATTATTTATTATGTGAGAAATGAAAACGATCATGACTGTTTTTAACCTGAAAACAAACACGTCTAGCGTGACCTCAGCATGCTTCTGTACCTGCTTGTAACTTATATTAATAAGAACAGAGACGCGCCGTTGCTATCTGAGCTCAGCCAGCTTTCTTCTGCTGTCGGTCACCGCAATTATTTGGTTACTCTTTCTCAATGTTTTAGTTTGCCTCGTTCTCTTCTTTCATTTGTTTTTGAAGTGAACCGAGTCGACATGCGCAGGTTTCTGGTTTCTAAACCGAGCAGCTGCTAAGGCACTAGCGGCAGAAGCCGGCTCGTCGGTGCTTCTCAACTCGCCACAACCCCCCGTGTTCAGGGCAGGACTGGAACAACCAGTGGCACAAGCACCGCAGCCCCTCCTGCTGTCCCCGTCGCTACCAACCCAGCCGTCGCTGTGGGTGGCACAGGCCTGAACAGTAGCGCACCGTCCCAACCCACCGCTCTGGTTTTCCCCAAGCGCCATTTTGGGAAGAACATGCGCTCATTTTGCCCTCCTGGTACCGTGGGAGACCATGGCTGGAATATCCAGTAAAAATAGAAACGCTGCCGTTTTCATGAGGATAAACGAACGTTTCTGACATCAGAGTGGACATAACACGGCGTATTAGAACAGGGGCACATGTTTCAGTCAGCAGTTAGAGAATTCCTTTATAAAGGCGCGTTTATAAACCACACACACCTTAACTGAGCTAACGGTGTGTGAGAAGCAGGCAGGTGCTGCTGCGTTCAAGTGTTTCAGTTTTTTTATGAATTTGGTTAAAAATAAAGGCGCCCGGCCGGGTCCGGCCCGTGTCCGAGGTAATTACACAGTCGTTGGCCCGAAGCCCGGCCCGAGGGCCAGGCCGACCCCCAGGCCTGGGGCTCCAGTGCAGGGCTCTACAGCAGATCATGACCTTTAGGTCAAAAACAGGACATTCATGACGCTACAAATATATTGTTTTTGAATATTGCATCGATTTGTTTTCCACTTCATGTTGGGTTACTTCACATCCGCCACAATGAGCTGCAGCAATAATACGTGAAGCCACGTGGTACTAAAATACAAACCACGTGCATAGAATTAAAAAAAATACATTTTTAGTTTACATGCATCTATTTTTCATAGCCACGAACTCGGCTGTGAAAAAAGTGACAACTAAAATAACTCCCCCCAAACAAGGTCCTCACGTGCTGCAGATGTGCATCCATTCCACCGTGGGTTTTGGAGTGACCGCTGACATTTATATACTTTTATTTTATTGAGAATATTAAAAAAAATATTTTTATGTGATGTTTTTGCAAAATGCAAGCAGTTTTCTACCAGTCCTACTGTTCAAGAGAGCTGAATATAATAAACCGAAATAACTAATCAGGGATCATCATATAATAATTAACTATTATTATGAGGTTAATTCATAAACACCAAACATAAAAACATCTGAAAATATTCCAAATGACTGTAATCATTCTTCAGCAGGACGACCAGATCCCAGCTCACCACATGTGGGACAGAGACCGCTCCTTGTGGGACGTGAAGCTTCAGTCTAACCAGATAAAGTTAAAATGTTTATTTTTTATCTATTCTGCCTTTTATCTCTAACATGACTGTTAAACATACATACAATTATGATATAACTGATGTCTCATATATTCTATTTGAATTAAATGTGAACAAGCAAACAGCAAACGCTTTAATGCTGTTTCTCAGCTCCTCTCCAGCTACCACAGCCAGGGCTGGACTGGGACAAAAATTCAGCCCGGGCATTTTGACTGGAGACCGGCCCATCACCTGTTTTTTTTGGAAAAGACATTAAGCCTTACGCTGTTTCTGACACACACCAACGTACACTTTCTTATTGGTAGTATTTATGTATCAATCTAATAAACATAAACCTACACCATCCTTCCTATCCTGGTATTCTAAAAAGTAGGGTTGGGGGTAACTGATTATTTTTAAAATGATTATTCTGACGATTATTTTATCGAATAGTCGACTATTCTAATGACTATTTAGATGATTAATCTAGCGATTACTTTTCTATTGCACAATTAATAAAAACCAAAAAATTCTCAACTAAATTCCTCCCAAAAATTGATAAGTCGTTACTGTAAGAGAATAAACACTACAGGCCTTCCATTCTTTATAACACTGCTTTTATTGTGTTGGTTGTTTATGTTCTGGTGACGTGTAGAACTTGGGAGTGCAGGCTGCTGCCTGAGAGGTGGTTGGAGACGGAGTGTCTCCATGCTGCTTTGATTTGTTCACTTATGTGCATGAGGCAAGTGGTGTTACGACCCTTCCTGGGGAGTCACGTGTTTCTCCTATTTTAACTGTAAATCCTTCTAGCTGTTATATTTATAACAAGAAACAGATATTCGGACAGAATATTTTCACGTTTATTCGAATATGATTGTGGAACACACCCAGCATCATAATAAATGAAGTAATATTTATGCCAATTTAAGCCTTTATGGGTGACCAGGACTCTGCGTTTATGAATGTGGAAGACACCCAGCATCCTGTGATGGCACTAATAACATCAAGAGATAATAAATAAGGTAATATTTAGGTCAATTTAACCCTTTACACGTGACCAGGACACTGTAATCAATTTTTGGCAAGGGAAATTATCTTCTTTTCTTTTTTTTTTTTTCTTTTTTTTTTGCCATTTTTGGGGTGTTTTTGATGACACAGTAGGCAGTATGAGTACAGTAACATCAACAGATAATACATAAACCCTTATTTGGTCAATTTTAGCCTCCATGAAAATCTTAGCGATTCAATCACTTTTTGGCAAGTAAAATGCCATTTTAGTTGTCTACAATTAAATCATCAATAAAGAATTTAAAGATATTTTGAGGCATTTCTTATAGGTAAACGGGAGGGTGTAGTCTCTATTTGGCAAGTGACAATCTTAATTTTATGTGCTGAAGTGCTTTTATCTTGTTACTTTTAAATAGAGCAACGTAATGTTTAGTAACTTACAGTGTCATTGTAAAGCCAAAGCTTGATCATTTTAAATACTTTTTTTCAAGTAAAAATGTGCCCCAAACTAGTTAACCGTGGCTCCATGTCAAGTGGACTAAAGAAAGGAAGGGGAAAAAAGTTAAATCGCTGGAGAATTGTTTATTTCCATTTATACAACGTTTACATTCAATACAGGGTGCCATTTTACATTGTTTATTTATTTTTTTAGTATCAAGGCTGTAACATAAAGAAAGCCAGTTCTTACCACAAAGTTTGTGGCACAAACCATCTTTCAATCGCAAATATTGCAAAAAGGATTAATATATCCTCATTGTGAACGTTTAAGATAAATAGCAACACTTAAAACAACTTCCCAACTGGAAAAACTAATGTGGCAAGGTGCAGAAAGGAGTGCCCGGGCGGGATTCGATCCCCAGACTCCCGGGTGAGAGTCATACGCTCTAACCAGTCAGCCAAAGAGGCATCTCCTTGGTCATGTAGCCAGGGCGCATCATCAATCGGGACACTGTGGATGCTCACACTGCCACATCTTCCTCCCTCTTTCCACAAGCACGTCCTCGTGCTCCCGCGCAGGTTGCCACAAGCACTGCCACACTAATATCCGCGATAAACATCTGTTTAAGTACCGGAAGAGGTTATCTTTGCTTTCTGAATGTCCATATTGCTAGATATGCTGAGTTTTAGGGCGAAATCCTGGGGAATTTTGTCTAGAAATGCAATTGCCTAACCGTGCGCGATCCCGCGGTGGCTAATTGTTTTTTGGCAGCGAGTCAATTTATGGCACAACACCGGCTCGGGTTTCTCCTCCTCCTCCCTCTTTTCTTCTCCAACCTGTCGCTGGGCTGAGGCTCCATCACTTCCTAAATTGATTTTACTTGAACCTTCATTACCAAACAACTGTGAGATTTTAACACATGTGCCAGCATCAGCCTGAAGGGCCAGTTTCTTTTTAGTCGAATTTTCTCCGCTCCTCCTTTCCGTTTTTTGTTCTCCATTTTGTAAAGCTCGTCTGTCTGTTTACTGAGATTCACAAACAACTGGCGGGTGCATCAGACCTCTGGCTATTGGTCCAGCCCAGAGTGTATTATTACCAATTGGCCAATCCACCAACTTTTACGAGGCGTCGCGTGGGGCGGCGCGGACAAGTTGTCAGCAACAACTAGAGGCCAGGAAAAAAAAAAAAAAAAAAAAAAACAGACACCGGCCCATAAAAGATGAAAGGGTCGGCCCAGCGGGCAGTTGCCCGCTATGCCCTATGGTCAGTCCAGCACTGACCACAGCTTAACTCAGGCTGGACCTTTTACTGTGGCTCTGAGTAACTTTAGTTACAGTTACTTTAAACAATCAACTGATTTTATAAATATAGACAGGCCCACTATAAAATAATGAAGGTTTAAGCAGCTTTTTAAAGTTTTCGCTGAATATTTGTGCTGACTTTCAATTCAATTCAACTTTATTTATAAAGCGCCAAATCACGACAAGAGTCGTCTCAAGGCACTTCACATAATAAACATTCCAATTCAGGTCAGTTCATTAAGCCAATCAGAAATAATGTTTCCTATATAAGGAACCCAGCAGGTTGCATCAAGTCAGTGACTAGTGCCAGTGACTATACAGCAATCCTCATACTAAGCAAGCATGCAGCGACAGTGGAGAGGAAAACTCCCTTTTAACAGGAAGAAACCTCCAGAGAATCCTGGCTCAGTATAAGCAGCCATCCTCCACGACTCACCGGGGATGGAGAAGACAGAGCAGACACACACACACACACACACGCACACGCACGCACGCACGCACACACACACAAAGACTAGTAATGTGTCTATAGTTATATTGTGATGTCTTAGTAAATATTTTATTTGGTGGGAGATAAACTTTATTGTATTTATCCTAGTGGATCTATAATTAAACGGATAAACTAGTAGTAGCACATCCAACGTCAAGGAAAGCAAAAAGTTATTATCAGGAGAGGGAGAATGTATTAGTGGTTAGCAGCAGTGTGCTAGTCGATGGCCCCCTCCATGAGGCCACCACAGCTCAGCAGAACATCGTTGTAGCTTCTTCTGGGGAGAAAAACACTTAGAGAGAAAATAAAGTTAACAGCTGAAATAGCAGGAAATAATACAGTTAAAGAGCAGATAGTAGAAGAAAGTAGTAGAGTGTGGAAAGTGGTCAGTGTATCCTCCAGCAGTCTAAGCCTATAGCAGCATAACTACAGAGTTAACTCTGGATAATCTATCCTATTTAGATGGAGGCATGTTGGAGGCAGGGCAAGGGAGAGCCGTCTTTCCACAACAGAATGATGGTAAAAGTACCAGAAACATCTTTAGATCTATTTATGTTTAATTTCCACTAATAACATCTCATTAAGAACATATTCAAACTGTGTGGCAAGTTTTTCTTCTTGATTTCAAATCTCTTATATAACATGTAGGGAAGATGTGCCTAAAGGGTTTGGCCTGTATGTAGTGATGGGAAAAACAAAGCGAGGCACCGGAGCGTGTGTCGAGCAAAAGTGGGCGTACCAAATGAAGCCCTGCTTCGAGGCTTGTGTCAGGAAGAGGAAACCACATGACCGAGGCCTCGGTATGTGCCGGTGACGTCATTGGCTCAGCCAGCGTGTCGCTTCTTTATAAGCTGCGTGAAAAGCTGTGAAACTTTGTGGTGTTGTTGGTGTTAGGGGAGAGTGAGTGAGTGAGTGAGTGAGTGAGTGAGTGAGCGAGCGAGCGAAGCAGTCAGTCTGTAGCCAATGGTTAGATTTCTTTTAGGACACACTTGGGAGTAGGTTAAAATTTGTGTTTGTTTGAATGAGTTGTCACAGAATCTAGGTTTAAACACCATAAAAAAAAGATAATATTTTTTGCTGTGATGCGGAGCTATAAGCCAATGCAAGAGTATATCCCTCAGTTAATTCACACATTCTTCACCTTATTCTGAGAGACCAACTCATATTAAGTCATTCTGATGGTGCTTTCCAAAATAAAGGCCTTTTTAAATGGTCCACAATTGACCTACCTTTAACGATTTCAAATGTAGTATATGGGCACTTTAAAAAGGCCTTTATTTTGGAAAGCGCCATCAGAATGACTTGATATTGATATGGTATCACTGTGGGGTGGTGTAGGGTTGATCTAAAGTTGAATGACCCAGTGGAAACAGCATTTTTCCATTTTAGAGCATTTTGAAATCACTGAAAGTTTGGTCGTTTATGGGCAATTTATAAAGGCCTTTATTTTTGAAAGCACCATCAGAATGACTTGATATTGATATGGTATCACTGTGGGGCTTTATACTGTTGATATAAAGTGGAATGACCCAGTGAAAACAGCAATTTTCCATTTTAGAGCATTTTGAAATTTTTAATTAAATTTTTTTTGAATTGCCCATATACGACCAAACTTTCAGTGATTTTAAAATGCTCTTAAATGGAAAATTGCTGTTTCCACTGGGTCATTCCACTTTAGATCAACAATATACAACCCCACAGTGATACCATATCAATATCAAGTCATTCTGATTGTGCTTTCGAAAAATAAAGGCCTTTTTAAATGGTCCACAATTGACCTACCTTTAACGATTTCATATGTCGTACATGGGCAATTTGAAAAGGCCTTTATTTTTGAAAGCACAATCAGAATGACTTAATATTGATATGGTATCACTGTGGGGTTGTATACTGTTGATCTAAAGTGGAATGACCCAGTGGAAACAGCAATTTTCCATTTTAGAGCATTTTGAAATTTTTTATTTAATTTTTAAAATTTTTTGAATTGCCCATATACGACCAAACTTTCAGTGATTTCAAAATGCTCTAAAATGGAAAATTGATGTTTCCACTGGGTCATTCCACTTTAGATCAACAGTATACAACCCCACAGTGATACCATATCAATATCAAGTCATTCTGATGGTGCTTTTTAAAATAAAGCCCTTTTTAAATTGCCCATATACGACATTTGAAATCGTTAAAGGTAGGTCAATTGTGGACCATTTAAAAAGGCCTTTATTTTGGAAAGCACCATCAGAATCACTTGATATTCATATGGTATCACTGTAGGGTTGTATACTGTTGATCTAAAGTGGAATAAACCAGTGGAAATAGCAATTTTCCATTTTAGAGCATTTTGAAATTTTTAATTTAATTTTTAAAATTTTTTGAATTGCCCATATACGACCAAACTTTCAGTGATTTCAAAATGCTCTAAAATGGAAAATTGATGTTTCCACTGGGTCATTCCACTTTAGATCAACATTATACAACCCCACAGTGATACCATATCAATATCAAGTCATTCTGATGGTGCTTTCCAAAATAAAGGCCTTTATAAATTGCCCTTTTACGACCAAACTTTCAGTGATTTCAAAATGCTCTAAAATGGAAAATTGCTGTTTCCACTGGGTCATTCCACTTTAGATCTACAGTATACCACCTGTAATAAAAATGAACTTGTCATCTGTTGTATAATTGCTTTATACAAGTTATTGATCACTACTGTTTGTCAATCACACTTATCATGAGGATAATCATGGTAGAGCCGAACATAATGTGATCATGAGGATGTAATCAAGGTAATCTTGGTGGAGGTGTGCAGCTTTGCACGCACATCAGGGAATGTATAAGGAGCAGAGCAGAGCTCAGAGCTGTTAGAGCTGTTTGAAGGATTCTATTTGACGAGGTTCATGGATTACGTTTTCTAACTGGGGTGTTCAGCTCTCCACCCATAAGCAACGGTAAGAGAAATGTTTCGTTCATGATTGATAACTTGTATGAATGCCGGTTGAATAAAGCCTTGTTGTTCATCTGATATTCAAGTTGTGTTTCATTGTTTCTGGCGTCGACTTGACAACGATCCTGATTAAATAAATATAAAGTGTAAAAAGAGACTTTGAGTATTTTAAGGTAATTAAAATAAAATAAAACATTTTATTTTAGAACATTTTTGGCGTCACGAACAGGATCAGTCAAGCTATTCCAGCAACAATGAAGTGTTTTTGGAGAAGCAAAAAGGAGCCGAGTGCTTCTGGGGAGGGAACGCCGATTCCCGTGCCGATTCCCGGCTGGGAAACGGAGGAGTTCCGAACCATTGGTGATATGTTAAGGCAGCGCGGTGGACGCCCTGGGCCGTGGGGAGAGTTAAATGGAGTGGTCAGCCCCGCCGTGGTGCTGGACCGTTTGACGCGGATAGAAGTTAAAGAAAAAGCGCCGCTGGCAGGAGTGAGAGATATGATGTGGCTTTTTGCAGAAGCATGGAAAAAACAGGAGTTAGAATTGAGCAGTTGTAGAGAGCGAGCGGCGCAGGAGAAAATCCATGCTGAAGAAGTTGAAAAATCATGCTCAGAGTTTGAGCAGAGAGTGTGTGTGATGGGGAAAGAGCTAAAGCATGCTCAGAATGTTTTGGATAAAACGCTGACTTTTGTGTCTCGAGCGCAAAGGAAGGAAAAGAAGCGACCTCGTAGAGCAGGTCCTGCTC
This sequence comes from Nothobranchius furzeri, assembly GCF_043380555.1. Taxonomy (NCBI): domain Eukaryota; kingdom Metazoa; phylum Chordata; class Actinopteri; order Cyprinodontiformes; family Nothobranchiidae; genus Nothobranchius; species Nothobranchius furzeri. Next base: position 64,732,336 of record NC_091747.1, read on the forward strand.
AGATCCGGGCGTTTGTAAAGAATGTTGGTGAAGATTGGAACCCTGAGAAATGGAACGGGGATCTTTGGGGGGATGATGAGGAGGAGGAGTGGGCGATTAAACCTGACCCACCACCTCAGCCCTTGTATCCATCATTACAGGGGATAAAGATGTCAGAACAAAGACCTATTACTAGGCGTCGGCGAGAACAGCAAATTATTCCACCAATACTGGTAGATATGGTGGATGATCAGGGACGGCCGGAACTCGATGAGGCGGGTAATATAAGAAGGATGTTACAACAGCAGCCACAACCCGCCCCTAGGCTGCTAACAACGCTAGAGGATTATTCACAAGATGAGTTAAATCACATGAATGGGAAGCTGAAACAGCGCCCAGGCGAACCAACTGACTCCTGGCTTAATCGCCTTATGGAGGATGGCGCGTGTGATATAGCCATAGATGCCGGTGATGCCATGAGATTTTCAGGATTAAGTACTGATGCACAGATAAATGCTGAATACCGGGCTACAGTCCGGGCATTGCCAGCTGATGAAGATTTCAATGTGGGGGATGCATATGCTCTGGCATGTCATGTAATCTATCCTACCACGGCGGACTGGTCTGAGATTAAAGGGCAATGGCAGACAGTGAGAGATGCCATTCAGCGGCTCACCAGACTCACTATTAGAGAGCAAGTGGCTCGAAACGGGGGAGCTGGAGTGGTGGACTGTAACATCTCTAAGGCAACTAGAGATCACCTCATCAGACATGCCCCACCACATTATAAACCCATGGTGACCAGCTTGTTGTTTGGCGCGGCAGACCAGACTTTTGCCGCGATAAAAGATCGTCTTGGCGAACTCACCACGCTGGGTGATTGGTCTGAGACGAGGAGAGAGGGAGCTAGAACTGAAAATAAACCCAGGATTGATCCACATTCAAGGGGTCGTAAAGGGGGGGCAATGGGCCCCTCTAGAACAGATCTGTGGAGGGCACTGCGACAAGCGGGAGTGCCGTTTGAGGAGATTGATGGATTGCCCACTAATGCATTGATGGAGAAATGCAGACAAATGGGACTTAAGGTCCATTGTCAGTTCAGACATTGTTCTGAAAAGGATGACAGGATGTCTGTGTCAGAATTGGTTGGAATGTTGCAGAATGTGATCAGGGAGGTGGCGTCGAAGCCTGCTGAACCTTCCGCCCCTCCCAAGGAATCTTCAGAGGAGGAGAGTTCAGATGAGTGTTATCAGGTGGCGGCAGTGAAGCGTAGAAAGGAAAAACAGCACCGAAGGGAACATGATGATGAATAGGATGAAGGTCAAGCTCGGGTTGTTGCCAGTGCCTCAGGATGGTCAATAAATGATATCAGACCACATGTGGAATTACAGATTTATTGGAAAAAATCAGTACAGACAGTAATGGCATTGGTTGACACTGGGGCGGAGGCCTCGGTAATTCATGGCAATCCTGATAAAATAAAGGGAAACATTGTACCTTTGACTGGACTTGGGGGGCAGATGTTAGTAGGAAAGGGAGTAACTTTACCCTTAAAAATAGGAAATCAACCTATTAGAAATTACAGTGTAGTAGTGGCTCCTGCAAAGGAATGGATTATTGGAATGGATATATTGGCCGGAATGACTCTTCATCTGAAACATGGTCGATTTTGTTTTGGTATAAACAGAATCCACACCATTTTGGTAGGCAAGGTCAAAATGACACCTTTTCCCATTCCTGAAGCAACACAGGTGGTATCACAAAAACAATACCGGTTGCCTGGGGGTCAGAAAGAAATTACGGACACTATTAAAGAATATCTGGAGGCAGGAGTTTTGAAAACATGCACCACACGGTGGAATAATCCCTTATGGCCAGTGAAGAAATCAGATGGTTCATGGAGAATGACTGTGGATTATAGAGCGCTGAATAAACATACTCCTCCTTTAACGTCTGCGGTTCCGGATGTTATCACGATTGTGGAAAGGGTGCAGCATCACTCTGGTACATGGTATGCGGTGATAGATTTGGCCAATGCTTTCTTTACCATACCTATCCCTGAGGACAAGATGGAACAGTTTGCCTTTACATGGGAAGGAAGACAGTACACCTTCACCAGATTACCACAAGGGTATTTGCATTCACCCACAATCTGTCATAGGATAGTGGCTGAAAATCTGTCGACTTTAAAGATCCCATCAGGCATATTGCTATCACACTACATTGATGACATCATGATTCAGGGAAACACTAAAGAAGAGGTTGAGCAATTGCTCCCACTTCTGATAACACATATGAAGAATCATGGATGGGAGATAAATCCAGAGAAAGTGCAGGGATCTGCACAGTCAGTGAAGTTCTTGGGAATTATCTGGAATAGAGGGGAAAGAGAAATAACAACTAAAGCTAAAGAGAAAATAGCACGGTTCCCAATACCACAGAATAAGACAGATGCTCAGCGGTATATTGGGTTGTTTGGGTTCTGGAGACACCACATACCTCATTTAGGACAGATCTTGCAGCCTCTGTACAGATGCACTCGGAAGAAGGAGCAGTTTGAATGGGGGCCTGATCAACAACAGTCATTTGAACTAGCTAAAGAGGCCATCCAACAAGCTGTTTCTTTGGGGAAGATGTTGTCAGGACCAGTGGAGTTACAGGTTTCTGCAGTAAATGATTATGCTAACTGGAGTTTGTGGCAAAAACAAGATAGGTGCAGAAAACCTTTGGGTTTTTGGTCTAGGAAATTGCCTGATGCAGGACAGAGATATACTCCATTTGAAAAACAGTTGTTGGCATGTTATTGGGCTTTGTTGGAAACAGAAGCCCAAACTGTGGGGCATGAAGTAATGATGAGAACACATATACCCATTCTAACTTGGGTCATGAGCAATCCTACAACTCACCGCATAGGGGTAGCTCAAGAGGCTAGCATCATAAAATGGAAGTGGTATGTTTCTGAGAGAATGAAACCAGGAGAAAAAGGAGTATCAATGCTCCACGAGCAAGTGGCAGACGTTCCAGAAATGGATGAAGTGCCTTTTGAGGTAAAACCAATCCAGGATTCTCCTGTGAAACTGGGGGTAAGATGGAGCGAACTCACCCCAGAGCAGCAGGAGCGAGCCTGGTTCACTGATGGTTCCTGTCAATATGTGGCAGGAACCAGGAAATGGAAGGCTGGGGCATTTAACCCTGGTACACAACAAGTTATGGAACTCACAGGGACAGGAAAGAGTAGTCAATGGGCGGAGTTGAAAGCAGTACACATGGTAATAATGGCGGCTGGGGTGCAGGGAGTAAGTATTTATACTGACTCCTGGTCAGTAGCCCAAGGAATGTTAACTTGGATGCCAACTTGGCATGCTACACAATGGAAGATACATTCAAAAGAGGTTTGGGGAGCTGACCTATGGAAGGACATTTGGGAGAAATGCCAAAATATTCCTGTGTCAGTATTACATGTGGATGCTCATACTAATAACAATGATCCTGAATCCCTGCATAATCAGACTGTAGATAAGATAGTGAAAATTCAGGCTGTAAGACAATCAAGTCCTGGATTAGCCAAATGGGCTCACGTTACTGCTGGACATTGGGGTGTGCAGGGAACATTGAAATGGGCGAGGGACAGAGGAATAGATCTCATCATTGATGATATTAAAACTGCCATAGAAGATTGTGAACCTTGTCAACATCAGAAAAAGAGAATCCCTCGACATATACAGGGACAGATACATCGAGGTAAACAAGCGGGACAGTGTTGGCAGATTGATTTCATTGGACCATTGCCAAAAAGTAAAAACTGTAAGTATGCATGTACAGCCGTGGATACGGTGTCAGGGGTACTGGTGGTGCATCCGTGTCATAACGCCAATCAGGAGGCTACATTGAAATGTCTGTCATTAATAGAGACCTATTATGGACTACCTTTGCAGGTTCAGACTGATAATGGTACCCATTTCACTGGAAATAAGATCAAAGAATGGGCAGAGAACAACGCGGTAGAATGGATCTATCATGTAGCATATCACCCGAAAGCTAGTGGACTCATTGAGAGAATGAATGGGTTACTGAAAGAGAAACTAAGGAAACTATCGGTTACTAATTCTTTGGACAAATGGAGAGAAAATCTGACTAGGGCAGTACATCAGTTAAATAACAGACCCGTGGGGGATGGAGTTACTCCACTGATGCTAATGGTTGCCAGGGCAGGAAGGGAAACAACTTCTACTGACCCTCCTATACGAATGTGGAAACTAACTTCTGAGGCAGAACTCCCTGTTAGAGCAACTGCGGGCTCTGTGGGATTAGATCTTAAAATCTTGGAAAGCATCACTTTAGTAACCAATAAAGTGACAGTGGTAAAAACAGGATTGGGAATTCAATGTCCACCAGGAACTTATGCTCATGTGTGTCCAAGAAGTGGTTTAGCTTTGAGGGGTCTAACCATTTTAGCTGGGGTAATAGACTCAGACTATCAAGGGGAAATAGGTGTGGTGTGTCAGCATACAGGTAAAGAACCGTTGGTACTGGAAAAAGGAGACAAGATAGCTCAGTTAGTAATCAAACGGTGTGTAATGTCCAAAGTTGAAGAGATTACTAAACCTACCACTATCACTCAGAGGGGTGAAACTGGGTTTGGATCATCAGACTTTACTGCGGGGGCAAAAGTGTGGGTGGAGCAGCTCAATGGTCCTCCCAGAGCTGGAGAGATTATTGCACAGGGAAAAGATGCTGTGGTAAGTGTATTGTTCCCCGGAGAGGAAAAATGGATTAATATTCCGATAAACAAATGTTACAGGAGAGAAAATTAATGCTTGTCATTCTATCTGCAGTTTTGTATGTATCCCATAGGCGGGTGTCTGAGTGACGGTGGTTGACTGGGTCCCCTTCCCCTACAAAAGGATTGAACCCTTGTCGAGGCGATGGATGGGCTCCACGGACCTGGTGGTGTCGGATGTTTGGTCATCGTCCTCCATGTCCTCGCTGTCATCGCACTGAGGGCACATTTCTGTTGGGGGCTCACGGAAGGACAAGTGTTGGAAGAAGGGGTCATGGGCCATCTGGAATTGGTTAGCAGTATGTCCAACCGCACTCAAGGCACATTCACATGCAGAGCAAATGACGCTTGCTACTTGGGAAACCTAACATCTACCGGTAAGATGTACCGGTGCAGAGGATGTCTTAAAATCCGAGGAAGGGTGATCAGCCCGGGGGTGTTGGTTCAAGGATCAACAGTAACCTTTAATTCTGCAGCGCGCATCTGTGCATACCATCAGGGGAATGGTACTTGCATACAAAATGGCACAAATTGGAGTATGAAGGTTGATCGCGATTTCCGGATCAGGAATGGAACTGTAATCACAGGAGGATACGCCTATTTGTACATATTCTGGGTGCTGCCCGACACAGCTAGAGCTACGCAGACAGCTGTAGCTCCCCTGGTTCACACTTGTCAACAAATGGGACAAATAAGGGTAGCCGAATATGTGCGATGGACTGTGAAATTCCCTCCTATTCCGCCTTGTAACAGGAGGAGGCGAGCATGGTATGACACCGTGCTAGGAGGAACTGGAACTTTGTATGGTCTGGCTAACACAGCAGACAATGAGGTGACACGAACTATGCTGTCCAACACTGGAGAATACACCGCACAAGCTGTCACCAAGACTGCAAGATGGATGCCTTCGACTGTATCTAGTCAGTTAGAAGGAAGTGATGTGTGGAAAAGTGTATTTAAATGGAATCTAAAGCTTTGGAATGAAACTTATGATGCATTGCATAATTTGTCACACATAGGTAATTGGACAGTCTGTTCCTTGCAGACTATTCATGCTGAGACACAGAGAAATAGGTTTCAAATACAGGTAATGAGTAATAACTATCATGCATGGCGAACATTATGGAACATCAGTAGTTCATTATGGCTACAGCTACATGCAGAAATGACGATTTGTAATAAATCTATGTGTACTGGATACTGGGATCAGTATAATATGACATCAGTAATGACTGTGTGTAGATATCAGATACTGCCGGTGATAACCACTAAAGGGTTTTGGTATCTCCATGTTAGTGGAGAGTGGTGGGATGTTAAAACAAATCGAACATATGAAGTAAAACACTGTGATGAGACTGATAAGGGTTTAGCCTGCCCATTGGTAAAAGGACATAGCAATCCATGTTTCACTGATTCAAGGGTCGTACTCTGTGATTGGACGGTCACACCCCCAGAGGAACAGTTTTGGCAGGTGGGTCCTAACACCTTATGCGTGGCTACAATGACCAATTCCCCACAGGTACCTTCAGTTCCCTTTTCAGGTTGTCTCAAGGGTATACATATGTGGGAATGGAATAACGTGACCTATTGGTTGAGTAATTACACTGTATCTAGTCGGCTGACTAAGATACAATGGGAGGTTTTACACTCCCCTTGGACACTCTCACTGGAACAATTCAAATGCGCATTGGATGGTTCCACTGAAGTGGCAAAATTGATTGACTCTCATAGGTCCAACCTTTCCAGGCTCATGGTGTCTACTCTTGTGGCACAAGGGGAAATAAAACATGTTGCTACATTGATTGAACAGGCTTCCGCTCATCATTGGTGGGATATATTTACAGGCATGTCGAGTACCGCTAATAAAGTGCTAATTCCACCTATGATTGCAGCATTAATTATAATCAGCATTCTAACATTGTGTATGTTATTCGATTAAGAAGAGAAATAAATTGGGTAATAATGCAAAGACTACGATGAAAATTAAAGTGGAACTACAAGGTATGTTATAAATGACGTTGGTTTTGATGGGGAAATGGTGATGGATCCATGATGTTACATAAATTAGATGAAAAGTTCAAGAGTGGAATGTAATAAAAATGAACTTGTCATCTGTTGTATAATTGCTTTATACAAGTTATTGATCACTACTGTTTGTCAATCACACTTATCATGAGGATAATCATGGTAGAGCCGAACATAATGTGATCATGAGGATGTAATCAAGGTAATCTTGGTGGAGGTGTGCAGCTTTGCACGCACATCAGGGAATGTATAAGGAGCAGAGCAGAGCTCAGAGCTGTTAGAGCTGTTTGAAGGATTCTATTTGACGAGGTTCATGGATTACGTTTTCTAACTGGGGTGTTCAGCTCTCCACCCATAAGCAACGGTAAGAGAAATGTTTCGTTCATGATTGATAACTTGTATGAATGCCGGTTGAATAAAGCCTTGTTGTTCATCTGATATTCAAGTTGTGTTTCATTGTTTCTGGCGTCGACTTGACAACGATCCTGATTAAATAAATATAAAGTGTAAAAAGAGACTTTGAGTCTTTTAAGGTAATTAAAATAAAATAAAACATTTTATTTTAGAACACCACCCCACAGTGATACCATATCAATATCAAGTTATTCTGATGGTGCTTTCTAAAATAAAGGCCTTTTTAAATGGTCCACAATTGACCTACCTTTAATGATTTCAAATGTCGTATATGGGCAATTTGAAAAGGCCTTTATTTTGGAAAGCACCATCAGAATGACTTGATATTGATATGGTATCACTGTGGGGTTGTATACTGTTGATCCGAAGTGGAATGACCCAGTGGAAACAGCAATTTTCCATTTTAGAGCATTTTGAAATAACTGAAATTTTGGTCGTATAAGGGCAATTAAAAAAAATTTAAAAATTAAATTAAAATTTTCAAAATGCTCTAAAATGGAAAATTGCTTTTTCCACTGGGTCATTCCACTTTAGATCAACAGTATACAACCCCACAGTGATACCATATCAATATCAAGTCATTCTGATGGTGCTTTCCAAAATAAAGGCCTTTTTAAATGGTCCTCAATTGACCTACCTTTAACGATTTCAAATGTCGTATATGGGCATTTTTAAAAGGCCTTTATTTTGGAAAGCACCATCAGAATGACTTGATATTGATATGGTATCACTGTGTGGTTGTATACTGTTGATCTAAAGTGGAATGACCCAGTGGAAACAGCAATTTTCCATTTTAGAGCATTTTGAAATAACTGAAATTTTGGTCGTAAATGGGCAATTTAAAAAGGCCTTTATTTTGGAAAGCACCATCAGAATGACTTGATATTGATATGGTATCACTGTGGGGTTGTATACTGTTGATCTGAAGTGGAAGGACCCAGTGAAAACAGCAGTTTTCCATTTTAGAGCATTTTGAAATCACTGAAAGTTTGGTCGTTTATGGGCAATTTAAAAAGGTCTTTATTTTTGAAAGCACCATCAGAATGACTTGATATTGATATTGTATCACTGTGGGGCTTTATACTGTTGATATACAGGTGCTGGCCAGTAAATTAGAATATCATCAAAAGGTTGAAAATATTTCAGTAATTCCATTCAAAACGTGAAACTTGTACATTATATTCATGCAATGCACACAGACCAATGTATTTCCAATGTTCATTACATTTAAATTTGATATTCATAAGTGACAACTAATGAAAACTCCAAATTTGGTATCTCAAAAAATTAGAATATTCTGAAAAGGCTGAATATAGAAGACACCTGCTGCCACTCTAATCAGCTGATTTACTCAAAACACCTGCAAAGGCCTTTAAAAGGTCCCTCAGTCTTGTTTTGAAGGCACCACAATCATGGGGAAGACTTCTGACTTAACAGCTGTCCAAAAGACAATCATTGACACCTTGCACAAGGAGGGCAAGACATAAAAGGTGATTGCTAAAGAAGCTGGCTGTTCGCAGAGCTCTGTGTCCAAGCACATTAACAGACAGGCGAAGGGACGGAAAAAATGTGGTAGAAAAAAGTGTACAAGCTCTAGGGATAACCGCACCCTGCAGAGAATTGTGACGACAAACCCATTCAAAAATGTGGGGGAGATCCACAAAGAGTGGACTGCAGCTGGAGTCAGCGCTTCAAGAACCACCACGAGGAGACTCATGAAAGACATGGGATTCAGGTGTCGCATTCCGTGTGTCAAGCCACTCTTGAACAAGAAACAGCGCAAGAAGCGTCTCGCCTGGGCCAAGGACAAAAAGGACTGGACTGATGCTGAGTGGTCCAAAGTTATGTTTTCTGATGAAAGCAAGTTCTGCATTTCCTTTGGAAATCAAGGACCCAGAGTCTGGAGGAAGAGCGGAGAAGCACAGAATCCACGTTGCATGAGGTCCAGTGTAAAGTTTCCACCGTCAGTGATGGTGTGGGGTGCCATGTCATCTGCCGGTGTTGGCCCACTCTGTTTCCTGAGGTCCAGGGTCAATGCAGCCGTCTACCAGGAAGTTTTAGAGCACTTCATGCTTCCTGCTGCTGACCAACTTTATGGGGATGCAGACTTCACCTTTCAACAGGACTTGGCACCTGCACACAGTGCCAAAACCACCAGCACCTGGTTCAAGGACCATGGTATCCCTGTCCTTGATTGGCCAGCAAACTCGCCTGACCTTAACCCCATAGAAAATCTATGGGGTATTGTGAAGCGGAGGATGCAATACGCTAGACCCAACAATGCAGAGGAGCTGAAGACGACTATCAGAGCAACCTGGGCTCTCATAACACCTGAGCAGTGCCACAGACTGATCGAGTCCATGCCACGCCGCATTACTGCAGTTATTGAGGCAAAAGGAGCCCCGACTAAGTATTGAGTGCTATACATGCACATTCTTTTCATGTTCATTCTTTTCAGTTGGCCAACATTAGAGAAACAAACATTTTTTCATTGGCCTTTAGAATATTCTAATTTTCTGAGATACCAGATTTGATGTTTTCATTGGTTGTCACCTATAAATATCAAAATTAAACGTAATAAACATCGGAAATACATTGGTCTGTGTGCATTGCATGAATATAATGTACAAGTTTCACGTTTTGAATGGAATTACTGAAATATTTTCAACCTTTTGATGATATTCTAATTTACTGGCCAGCACCTGTAAAGTGGAATGACCCAGTGAAAACAGCAATTTTCCATTTTAGAGCATTTTGAAATTTTTAATTAAATTTTTAAATTTTTTTTAATTGCCCATATACGACCAAACTTTCAGTGATTTTAAAATGCTCTTAAATGGAAAATTGCTGTTTCCACTGGGTCATTCCACTTTAGATCAACAATATACAACCCCACAGTGATACCATATCAATATCAAGTCATTCTGATTGTGCTTTCGAAAAATAAAGGCCTTTTTAAATGGTCCACAATTGACCTACCTTTAACGATTTCATATGTCGTACATGGGCAATTTGAAAAGGCCTTTATTTTTGAAAGCACAATCAGAATGACTTGATATTGATATGGTATCACTGTGGGGTTGTATACTGTTGATCTAAAGTGGAATGACCCAGTGGAAACAGCAATTTTCCATTTTAGAGCATTTTGAAATCACTTAAAGTTTGGTTGTATATGGGCAATTTAAAAAGGCCTTTATTTTGGAAAGCACCATCAGAATAACTTGATATTGATATGGTATCACTGTAGGGTTGTATACTGTTGATCTAAAGTGGAATGACCCAGTGGAAACAGCAATTTTCCATTTTAGAGCATTTTGAAATTTTTAATTTAATTTTTAAATTTTTTTGAATTGCCCATATACGACCAAACTTTCAGTGATTTCAAAATGCTCTAAAATGGAAAATTGCTGTTTCCACTGGGTCATTCCACTTTAGATCAACAGTATACAACCCCACAGTGATACCATATCAATATCAAGTCATTCTGATGGTGCTTTTTAAAATAAAGCCCTTTTTAAATTGCCCATATACGACATTTGAAATCGTTAAAGGTAGGTCAATTGTGGACCATTTAAAAAGGCCTTTATTTTGGAAAGCACCATCAGAATGACTTGATATTGATATGGTATCACTGTAGGGTGGTATACTGTTGATCTAAAGTGGAATAAACCAGTGGAAATAGCAATTTTCCATTTTAGAGCATTTTGAAATTTTTAATTTAATTTTTAAAATTTTTTGAATTGCCCATATACGACCAAACTTTCAGTGATTTCAAAATGCTCTAAAATGGAAAATTGATGTTTCCACTGGGTCATTCCACTTTAGATCAACAGTATACAACCCCACAGTGATACCATTTCAATATCAAGTTATTCTGATGGTGCTTTCTAAAATAAAGGCCTTTTTAAATGGTCCACAATTGACCTACCTTTAATGATTTCAAATGTCGTATATGGGCGATTTAAAAAGGCCTCTATTTTGGAAAGCACCATCAGATTGACTTGATATTGATATGGTATCACTGTGGGGTTGTATACTGTTGATCCGAAGTGGAATGACCCAGTGGAAACAGCAATTTTCCATTTTAGAGCATTTTGAAATAACTGAAAGTTTGGTCGTATAAGGGAAATTAAAAAAAATTTAAAAATTAAATTAAAATTTTCAAAATGCTCTAAAATGGAAAATTGATGTTTCCACTGGGTCATTCCACTTTAGATCAACAGTATACAACCCCACAGTGATACCATATCAATATCAAGTCATTCTGATGGTGCTTTCCAAAATAAAGGCCTTTTTAAATGGTCCTCAATTGACCTACCTTTAACGATTTCAAATGTCGTATATGGGCATTTTTAAAAGGCCTTTATTTTGGAAAGCACCATCAGAATGACTTGATATTGATATGGTATCACTGTGTGGTTGTATACTGTTGATCTAAAGTGGAATGACCCAGTGGAAACAGCAATTTTCCATTTTAAAGCATTTTGAAATCACTGAAAGTTTGGTCGTATATGGGCATTTTTAAAAGGCCTTTATTTTGGAAAGCACCATCAGAATGACTTGATATTGATATGTTATCACTGTGGGGTTGTATACTGTTGATCTAAAGTGGATTTTCCCAGTGGAAACAGCAATTTTCCATTTTAGAGCATTTTGAAATCACTGAAAGTTTGGTCGTATATGGGCAATTTAAAAAAATTTAAAAATTAAATTAAAAATTTCAAAATGCTCTAAAATGGAAAATTGCTGTTTCCACTGGGTCATTCCACTTTAGATCAACAGTATACAACCCCAGAGTGATACCATATCAATAAATAACCTTCGGAGGAATAGCTCCTTCATCACGTTACACACCGCATGCTTAAACTCCTGGGGAACAATCCCCGTCCTAAGGCTTGCATTAAGGATCTCCAGGATCAGTTGAGTAATAACTGGGAAGACTTCCTTCAGGAAGCGAGGGGGCATAACATCACAAGGAGAGCCAGAGGGCGTCATAGCAGCCTCTGTCTTCCATAGGGAGGAAGAAGAGACGGGGAAAACGCTCAGAGGAATATAATGGAGAACAAACAGGGGCTTCTGGGTGAGAGGGAGGCAGAATCTGAGCCCCAATTGTGGCAACTTTAGAGATAAAAAACTGCAAAAATTGGGTGCACCTTTCCTCAGACGTATTAGGCAGAGGAACGTTGGGTGACAAAAGTGCATTAACAGAGGAGTAGAGGACTCGCTGGTTACCCGAAAACTCGGTAACAATAGCAGCAAAATAGTCAAAACGGGCCTTCCGAGCGACGCGTTGGTAATTCCTCCAGGCCTCACGGAGAAGCTGGAAGGAAGCCGGAGATTCAACCTTTATTCACCGCCGCTCACATCTCCTACATTCCCATCTAGCAGTACAGGTATGAAGGTTGAGCCAAGGGTCAGAGCGACCGCAGGAGCGTCGGGATCTTAGAGGGGCAATCTGATCGAGCACGGAAGTGCAAGAGGCAGAAAAGAGGGATAGGAGGATCTCAGGATCAGAAGAATCCTCATAGGAAAACACAAAATCTGAAAATAAAGCAGAAAACTCAACTATTGAGGAAGGGGAAATGCGGCGAGTATGGCAAATCCCCACCTGCCTAGGAGAGACAGGCCGGGCCACATCCACAGAAAACAAAACAGGAACATGATCAGACAGAGAAAAAACATCAGGTCGGACCTGTTACATTAACGCCAAAAGAAAAAACTAAATCCAATATGTGAGACCCCCCATGAGTGGGGAAGTCAACCAACTGAGTGAGTCCACAGGAGTCAATGAAATTACAAACATCAGCCACCAGGAACTTCTGAGGACAACAGACGTGTAAAGTACGGGTCGTTTACATCTTACTTATGAACCATAAAATGTGAGATTCCATAGAAATATGAAATATCAATCTGATGGATCTTTGAATATTTTAACCAGAAGATCAGAACTTTTTATTGCAGGGATTAAGCGACACTTCGTATTAACTCAGAGGAAAGAGAGAGAGTCAGGTTCATGATAGTTAAGACATTTATTTCTACACAATTTAAACAAGACCAGCTTAAACACTCTGTGTACTGATGGACTAAGGTGGAGTGAGACGTGAGAGGATGGTGTGTGTGTGTGTGTGGAATGTTACTATCCGAACCAGTGGATCCGGAGAAGCAGTTAGTTCTGAGTGGGAGTGAATGTTTCGCTCTAAACTATAGTTGGAGATTTATAACACACACGAGACGCCATCTGTCGGTCTACGTACCCAGGGGAAGCCTCCGTTTAGATCCAGAATGTCGAGGTCCTCTTGGACCCTCCTTGGTACCGAAGTCGGTAGAAAAGCAGCGGTGCCGACCAAACTAGTCTGGGAATGCTTCCAGGTCACGACAGGTTATCACTGGTGTCTCCGAGACCCTGAAGGGGTCGTGAGGTTCAGCTTTTATTCTGAAGGAACCGTTGTGGTCAGGTGTAACGCAACAGATTTTATCCAGCTTGTCGAGGCTCTTTTGGCTGAAGAGGAAGTCCGGATGGCCGGTCCGAGACTTCTCTAGAACGCTTGAACTAAAGAAAAGGTGGCGTGGGATAGTTTTTATAGTTGTCATATTTTGGTTTACTGGCGAATCAGAATTTGACATGCAAAAGAGGGTTTATACAAACACCACAGAAAACCACGCCTAGCCAGAAACGAAGGTTCTGATTGGGTCAGACCAGAGGAAATGTGTCGTGTGACTGTAGCATTACGTGTCTTTTAGTGTCTAGTGCAAATGTTCAGGATTATAATAACTTATAAAATACTACTGATCACAGGATTGTAATATCAAGTAATAACATTGTTATTTCACAGATTGATTGAACATTGGGCTCACATTATTATTGGTAATAACAAAGTTGTTGATAATGTGTTTATGAAGAGAGTTCTTCATCTTTGTCTTAAGCTGTAAAGAGGTGAAGCAGTTCAGATGAGCAGAGTGCATGAAAGACCTTGGCCACTATCTCATGTAGATTAGCCTGTCAGAGACTTTATGTCTCTGCTTGAGCAGACGCAGCAGATCATGACCTTTAGGTCAAAAACAGGACATTCATAAAGCTATACATGAATATTAAAATCAATAAGTATAAGCACATGATCATACTTAAGGAGGACATCAGCAAGAACGTCCGAAAATTGGGAGAAGAAAGAAGAAGAATTTGCCTCAGGGGGACTATAATAATACACAAAGTGTTGGAGGAGACAATCCCAATTCAAAGGTGGACAGTTCGAATAAGTCACAATTTCCCAGGTAGGAGGTAGGCCGACAGGGAATATTAGCCTTAAAAATAGTTAATAAACCCCCGCCGCGGCCCGTTGGCCTGGGGACATTCAAGTAGGCACACCCAGCAGGTAACAGTTCGGCGATAGGTGCCAACTCACCCGGCACAGTCCACGACTCGGTGACAAAGAGGACGTCCAACTCCCGATCGATGAAGAAATCCTTCAAGATGAATGTTTTATTCCGGATCGAGCGTGCGTTGATCAAAGCGCACTGCAATGGCGCCGGCGGCTGAATGACAGGACCTACAGAGGTGTGGCAGTTGTTGACATGTCGGAGATTAGACGCCGTCACTCCTCGCTAGCATCTGTCACAGGTCCGGGACAGCAGCTCTGGGAGACGGGAAGCACAGTGAATGGAGCGACATCGAGGCCCAGATATCAGACAGAGATGCTGCGCTCTGACAGCGCAATCCAGAGCCGAACCTGGCGGCCACTACGACAGCCCCGCCGGCGGCGGTGTTATGGGAGTCTCTATTGAGGATGGATCCTCCATAGGGTGACAGGAACAGAGGGAAACTGATGTTGGAGCGTTTCCCGGAGGTTAATGCTGCCACGCAGGGGAAAACGCCCAGAATAACGGAGATCCAGAAGGGTAAGTCTGTCATAGGTCGTGAGTGAAGATCCCAGGGAGAGCACAAAACATAGAAGAATAAAAAGTAGAAAGAGTCCATGGACGGGTTCTGGCTCCAGAGCCAGTATGGTCCTGCCAGAACTTCATGGATCCTGATTCCTTTGTCTCATTCACCAGCAGAATCATGAAACTCTTCCAGAACCAAACTAAATAGAACCTTCCACTAAGACATCCCTGATTGGCTCCAGTAAGTGTCTGTCACTATCAGGCCCCTCCCACTCATGTAGCAGCTTCCCAATCACAGCCTTCTAGTAGACCGCAGATGGACCTGGGTCACTGAGTCTTCAGAGTCCAAAGAGACGTAGGCAGACGATGTCACACCTCCCCCTCACCATCCTCTTCCTCACCTCCACCTGTCTGCTCCCTCGTCTGTGCCTCCTCTATGCCCTCTGTCTTCTGCCCTGGTGTCCTGCTCTCTGCTGTCTCGCTACCTTGTTGTCCCCCCTTCTGCTAGCTCCTGTCCTGTTGTCTCCCCCTCTTCTGCCTCCCCCATTGCTGTCTCCCCCTCTGTTGTCTCCCCTTCTGCTAGCTCCTGTCCTGTTGCCTCCCCCTCTTCTGCCTCCCCCATTGCTGTCTCCCCCTCTGTTGTCTCCCCTTCTGCTAGCTCCTGTCCTGCTGTCTCCCCCTCTTCTGCCTCCCCCATTGCTGTCTCCCCTTCTTCTGTCTCCCTCTCTGCTAGCTCCTCTCCTGTTGTCTCCCCCTCTGCTGTCCCCCCTTCTGCTGTCTCCTGTCCTGTTGCCTCCCCCTCTTCTGCCTCCCCCATTGCTGTCTCCCCCTCTGTTGTCTCCCCTTCTGCTAGCTCCTGTCCTGTTGTCTTCCCCACTTCTGCCTCCCCCATTGCTGTCTCCCCCTCTGTTGTCTCCCCTTCTGCTAGCTCCTGTCCTGCTGTCTCCCCCTCTTCTGCCTCCCCCATTGCTGTCTCCCCTTCTTCTGTCTCCCTCTCTGCTAGCTCCTCTCCTGTTGTCTCCCCCTCTGCTGTCCCCCCTTCTGCTAGCTCCTGTCCTGTTGCCTCCCCCTCTTCTGCCTCCCCCATTGCTGTCTCCCCTTCTGTTGTCTCCCCTTCTGCTAGCTCCTGTCCTGTTGCCTCCCCCTCTTCTGCCTCCCCCATTGCTGTCTCCCCTTCTGTTGTCTCCCCTTCTGCTAGCTCCTGTCCTGTTGTCTCCCCCTCTTCTGCCTCCCCCATTGCTGTCTCCCCTTCTTCTGTCTCCCTCTCTGCTAGCTCCTCTCCTGTTGTCCCCAACTCTGCTAGCTCCTGTCCTGTTGTCTCCCCCTCTTTTGTCTCCCTCTCTGCTAGCTCCTGTCCTGTTGTCTCCCCCTCTTCTGCCTCCCCCATTGTTGTCTCCCCCTCTGCTAGCTCCTGTCCTGTTGTCTCCCCCTCTTTTGTCTCCCCCTCTGCTAGCTCCTGTCCTGTTGTCTCCCCCTCTTTTGTCTCCCTCTCTGCTAGCTCCTGTCCTGTTGTCTCCCCCTCTGCTAGCTCCTGTCCTGTTGTCTCCCCCTCTTCTGCCTCCCCCATTGTTGTCCCCCTCTCTGCTAGCTCCTGTCCTGTTGTCTCCCCCTCTTCTGCCTCCCCCATTGCTGTCTCCCCTTCTTCTGTCTCCCTCTCTGCTAGCTCCTCTCCTGTTGTCCCCCTCTCTGCTAGCTCCTGTCCTGTTGTCTCCCCCTCTTCTGCCTCCCCCATTGCTGTCTCCCCCTCTTTTGTCTCTCTCTCTGCTAGCTCCTGTCCTGTTGTCTCCCTCTCTGCTAGCTCCTGTCCTGTTGTCTCCCTCTCTGCTAGCTCCTGTCCTGTTGTCTCCCCCTCTGCTAGCTCCTCTCCTGTTGTCTCCCCCTCTTCTGCCTCCCCCATTGCTGTCTCCCCCTCTTTTGTCCCCCCCTCTGCTAGCTCCTCTCCTGTTGTCCCCCCCTCTGCTAGCTCCTGTCCTGTTGTCTCCCCCTCCTCCTTGGTGTCTTCTCCAGGCTCCTCGTCTCGCTCAGGTTTACACTCGGTCTCTGGTCTCTGATAGGGTGCAGACTGACTAGGGATGGACTCCTTCCTCCCCAGACCTGAGGACACAGAGACAGGAAGGTCAGAATCAAGAGCAGCTGGTGACGCTGATGAATCAGAACCAGGCTCAGGCAGAAGTTCTGGGTCTGCTGGAGACATCAACGGCACCACTCAGCATAATCAGCTCGGTACAGCGCGGGTTGACTCGGCTCCAACGGGTCGTTGGGTTTTCTCCCAGCTCCGAGACAAAGGGGGCTGCACCCCCATGGCAGGATGAAAGAGGGGGTCCTTACTCGAGACACCTAGCAGACAGTTGCATTTGTGGACCGGGTCAGTGCACTGAGAACCAACGATCCACCTGTGTTGTAGGAAAAGGCTGCAGCCATCCGAGTCACGCTGAGTGGTGCCGCTGGAAAACGCCGGTCCCCCACCGAGAAACTGTTACTGACGTGGACATAAGTCCTGTCAGCGGAGACCCAGAGGGTCTTCTGGACCACCATAAGTTGGACTCAGCTTGACAGTCCTGATGGAGCTGCATTCCGTCTCCCCAGTCGCTGACCACACCGGGATTTAGAAGGAACCAACAGACGGGCGTGGTGTCCAGGTGTTGAGGTCCACATGCAGGGGAAACTTGTACGCATGTCCCTCTGCAACCAAGCGTTGATGAATGCCATGTTTGTACCCAGGTGCTCATGTTTGTTCAGAAACACCCTCAATTTACCATATTTGGTCACACCACACCCTCTAAAGCTCATGCAGGAAATCCCTGTTCTTCCTGAAAAAAACCAGCAAGATGAAGGCTCTGGTTGTTGAAGTAGAAGTTCTCCCAGCTCAGGGGAACCAGTGAAGACAGAACGCTGCCTGGCAGACAGCGTCAGAGGTGATACACGCGGTCGGGTCAGAGGAGACGTCCATATCAGCAACAAAAAGAGGTTCCTCATACAACTGAAGAACCGTAGAGGACAGGGGGAGCACTCCTCGGATCCTCTCTGGTAAAGTCCATCAGGCGTCCTGGAGAGGAGGATCCATCAGATGGTTGTCTGGGCTGTGGAACACCGGGTTAGGGTTTAGCAGGACCCCCCCCCCCTCCAAAAGAAGATCATCAGGGGGTCTTTTGTTCCCTCTTCGGGGGAAACTCCCACTGGGTTTGAATCTGGGACTCTCCACCATTTGACCTTAGAACTGAAGAAGCCTCTCGGATGAGAGGTGAAACATCTCCAAGCAACTCAAAGAAGTCCAGACGCTTTTCTTTCAAAGCTCCTTACACGACTTTGGGTTTTCTGTATCAAGTGCCTCCATTTTTGTGAATGAGTTGATGGTCTTTCCACGTATCATCTGGGACTTCTTCACCCAGCCTCATCACTTCTTTGGTTTTCACAGAGAGTGAAGGGATTTCTGGACTGTAACAGACTTTTATAGAAAGTTTAGGTTTAACTCTTTCATACACCTGCGATAATACTGAATTTGATTCATGTCCTCCTCTCTTTTTTGTTTTCTTTAATATCCTCTCATCTGAAACCCAATCCTTTCCAAGGTCTTTGTTGTGATTCATCTTCCTGGCCACTGCTTAAATATACCCCCAGGTAAACCAGTGTTCATAAATCATGTTAAGGGGTTAGGGTTGTTTGAAAGACAACCGTAGATCCCGCCCCATGACTGAATCCCGTCTATGACCAGACTATACATGACGGCTAGCCAAGCTAGATTGTATACATCTAGAATTCTCCGGCAAACCAACAATAACACGTTCCATACCCAACGCTTTCGGACACAAACTCAAAACACACAACAACCTGAAGTCAGTTCCAACAGGACGCGATAACTGATGGTAACTGTCCCCTCAGCATCTCAGGTAAAGCCCCTGAGGGACAGAGCCTAACTAGTTGCTTCTTGACATTACCCAACTTCTCACGCTAGCCACCCCGAAATACCCCTTTGATATGAAGACAGAGACTTCCTGTCAGCAAGTCAGCATGAACCCCTGATGGAGAGGCTAGAAGTCAGAGTTCAACTCCTAGTGCTGTTTCTGCTGAAGGTGTGTTACCTGCAGGGGTCAGAACCAGCGCCTGCAGGATGTCCGACAGAGACACGATGCCGACGATGTGAGAGCCTTCATCCACGACCACCAGCCTGTGAACCTACACACACACACACACACACACACCCGCACACACACACACACACACACCCGCACACACACACACACCCGCACACACACACACCCGCACACACACACACACACACACACACACACACACGCACGCACGCACACCCGCACACACACACACACACACACACACACACACACACCCGCACACACACACACACACACACACACACACACACACACACACACACACACACACACACACACACGCACGCACACCCGCACACACACACACACACACACACACACACACCCGCACACACACACACACACACACACACACACACCCGCACACACACACACACACACACACACACACACACACACACACACACACACACCCGCACACACACACACACACACACACACACACACACACACACACACACACACACACGCACGCACGCACACCCGCACACACACACACACACACACACACACACACACACACACACACACACACACACACACACACACACACCCGCACACACACACCCGCACACACACACACACACACACACACACACACACACACACACACACACACACACACACACACGCACACACACACACACACACACACACACACACACACGCACACACACACCCGCACACACACACACACACACACACACACACACACACACACACACACCCGCACACACACACACACACACACACACACACACACACACACACACACACACACACACACACACACACACACACGCACACACACACACACACACACACACACACACGCACACACACACACACACACACTCTAGTTAACACTTTGTTACTAAGAGTTGCGTAAGAATCGATTCTGAATCGAATCGTCACCCTGAGAATCAGAATGGAATTATGAGTTAAATACCAGAATGAACACTGATGGTTTGAAATTGTGCCTCTCAGTATTAAGGTAAACAAATCTGTATAACGTGCTGTAAACATAGTAAACATGACAGGAAATGACATCATACCATTACAACGCGAGGAGGTGAACTAAAGGAAAGAAATGTTTTCAGGTGTATTTATTAGTTTTCCTGCACTAATGTACCAAGGTGGACCTCCTGAATGTTTTTTCCCACAAAATCACAAAACGACCAGATACACCGCTCCATCAGTTCGGTTTGGCTGTAGCTATCTGCTCCTGCCCTCATTTGCTCCCCCACCTCTCACTGTTGCCACTGTAACCATAGATGTATCTATGACCGTAACCTCTCCTTTCCACTGGATGTGAAAGCGGCATGAAGAAGAAGTTATGTTTAAGTATGTGGCAGACGCTTTTGTCCAAAGCGACTTACAGGTGATGATGAAACCAGCAGGTTGCCCTTGAGGCTAACAACAAACACTAACCAGCCAGTCCTAGGTGGCAGTGAGACAGCATGATGAATCATTAAGAGAAGCGAACATGGAGTGGACAGTAGAGGAGGGGACGTGTACTGGGAGGGTGCTAGTTTGGAAGATGCTCTCTGAAGAGCTGGGTCTTCAGGAGTTTCTCATCAAAGACGCCCTGTTCTGGTAGTGCTTGGTAGGTCATTCCACAGATGTGGAACGACACATGAGAAGAGTCTGGATTGTCCTGAGCGTGGTGTAGGCGCTGCTAGCCCATGGTCCTTAGATGACCGGAGCTGCCGGGCTGCGATGTAAGCCTTTCCTAGAGGATACAGGTAGATGGGAGCCGTACCATCCAGGACTTTGTATGCTGGTGACTGAATGTGATCTGTGCAGCTAGCGGTAGCCAATGGAGCTCAGTGAACAGAGAAGTGACATTTAGGCTGATTGAAGACCAGACACACCGCTGCATTCTGGAACATCTGAAGAGGTGTCACAGTCCAGGCTGGAAGGCCAGTTAGAAGGGCGTTAGAGTAGTCGGGGCGGGAGATGACTGTAGATTGCACCAGGAGCTGGATGGCATATTGTGATAGGTATGGTCTGATCTCTGGAACGAGCGACAGAGGCAAGGTGATATTTGAAGGTCAGGCGGTTGTCAATCACAACAGCCAAGTTTCGAACTGCCTTTGAAGGAGTCAGAGATGGAGAGTCATTTTGGATTGATATTGTGCCGTATGGATAGTTTCACTGGGACGACAAGTAATTCACTTTTGGAGCGGTTGAGTTGGAGATGGTGGGATTTCATCCATCTTGATACGTCAGAAAGACGGTCTGAGATTCGTGGGGAGACTGTGAGTTCATCTGGCGGGAATGACAGATAGAGGTGGGTGTCGTCGGCATAGCAGTGGTAGGAGAAGCCATGTGATCGAATGATCTCACCCAGTGATGTATATGGCAAAGAGAAGAGGTCCCAGTACAGAGCCCTGGGGGACTCCTGTGGCAAGATGGTGAACAGCAGAAGGTCAAAAGCCCTTGGGAGTGCAAAGTTTAGCAAACTAACAGGCACATCCGACTCCCTTTCACCACTGGCAACAAGTGAAGAGGTAAATGTGTAAAACAACAACATTTAAGAATGACAAAGGTTTTGTAACCGTTTGTTATAAATCAGTAAATGCATTTTGTCCTCTTGGGCTCCCATAAAAGGAAACATGGCGTCTAACATGGCGTTGCCCAGAGACCCGCTCCCATGTATGTCAGACCTGATTTTTATGGTTATATGTTACGAAGCCGCAAATATTTTTCAACAACTGGGCATCATTTCATTCATAACCAACAACATTTTGATGGATAATCCCAGAACTTGATGGTAAAAACTACACATGGTCTTTTTAAGTGTAGTTAGAGTGTATTAGCCTTCGGTGATGTCTGGTATTGGTTTGTTTAAATGCATCACACCGAACCGGGCTAAAAGGCTCTGCTTCACTCTGCTCCTTCTGCATGGACCAGGCTGCAGGAAAACTGGAAATTAACCGCGTTTATCTCCTTGACTACGTTTAAAACCAGACTGAGAACCCTTGAGACGGATTCCCTGTGTCGTAACTGTAGCTTCTGCTGCCTCTTGGCCGCGACTCCTTTGAAAATGAGGATTTTAATCTCAGTGGGACCTTCCTGGTTGAATAAAGAATACATAAATACGATAATGTTGTGCTCTCTTTCTAATTTAGACCACACCAGTTCATCAAAATAAAGTGATTTTCTGACCGGAGTCTGTTCACAGTGCCCTGAACCTAACCCATCGTAACATCTAACGTTTTCCTCCCAGCCACGGACAGCTCTTCCTTTTAAGCATCAGGTATGATGTCTGTGGCAACCGCTAGCTTGTTCAAACAGCGGCCCTCTCTGATTGGTTCTTCTCTCGCCTAGCCCCGCCTGTTCCATTTGCTGATTGGTTCTTTTTTCTGTTCTCCCATTGTTGTTGTCATGTTTCATTCAGTGATGAAGATGTGGATTCAATTCATTCAAATGAAAAAACCCAACCCCTAACACTAGCACGCAGCTGAAAACACACAGACACATATTACTAGGAATGCTTCCTATCAAAATAAAAGCTCTGAATAAGAACAATCAGCTGACCCACTTCCTGTCTGGTGTCAGCATCACATGACCCATCAGCTGTTACCTCAGCCTTCACAATACGGTCCACAATGGTCTCCAGGGTCTCCAGCTTGTTGCACTTCATGACTCCCTCAAAGTACTGAGACCTGTGTCTGAGGGCCTGGGTGACCGTCACATCCAGGTTGTTGTAGGTCTTCTCAGCCGCCAGGTTCTGCACAGGATGGGAGGCAGATCTTTTAGTTATCAGGCTCCTCTCCTGTGGAACCAGCTCCCAGCTTTAGTCCGTGAGGCAGACACCTTGTCTACTTTTAAGAATAGGCTTAAAACATTTTTATTTGATAGGGCCTATGGTTAAAATCTGATGTTAGCCTAAATCTGGACAAGTGGGGGAGTAGAGGGAGGTGGAGTGTACAGTCGGTAAAGACGGCTCTCCCTTGCCCTGCCTCCAACATGCCTCCATCTAAATAGGATAGATTATCCAGAGTTATCTCTGTAGTTATGCTGCTATAGGCTTAGACTGCTGGAGGACACACTGACCACTTTTCACACTCGACTACTTTCTTCTACAGTCTGCTCTTTAACTGTATTATTTCCTGCTACTTCAGCTGTTAACTTTATTTTCTCTCTAAGTGTTTTTCTCCCCAGAAGAAGCTACAACGATGTTCTGCTGAGCTGTGGTGGCCTCATGGAGGGGGCCATCGTCTAGCACACTGCTGCTAACCACTTAAACATTCTCCCTCTCCTGATAATAACTTTTTGTTTTCATTGACTTTTCATGTGCTAATACTAGTTTACCCGTTTAAATACTAGGATAAAAACAATAAAGTTTATCTTTCACCAAATACAATATTTACTAAGACATCACAATATAACTATAGACACATTACGTGTGTGTGTGTGTGTGTGTGTTTGTGTGTGTGTGTGTGTGTGTGTGTGTGTGTGTGTGTGTGTGTGTGTGTGTGTGTGTGTGTGTGTGTGTGTGTGTGTCTGCTCTGTCTTCTCGATCCCCAGTGAGTCGTGGAGGATGGCTGCTTATACTGAGCCAGGATTCTCTGGAGGTTTCTTCCTGTTAAAAGGGAGTTTTCCTCTCCACTGTCGCTGCATGCTTGCTTAGTATGAGGACTGCTGTATAGTCACTGACACTAGTCAGTGACTTGATGCAACCTGCTGGGTTCCTTATATAGGAAACATTATTTCTGATTGGCTTAATGAACTGTGAATTGGAATGTTTATTATGTGAAGTGCCTTGAGACGACTCTTGTCGTGATTTGGCGCTTTATAAATAAACTTGAATTGAATTGACTTGACACCACAGTCAGTGTTCTCATCTGGTCCACACAGCTGGCACAACAAGGCTGCACTCACAATCACGTCAAACTTGGAGTAGATGTCCACCACCTTCCCTGCAGACAGACAGAAGGTCAGAAGGTCAGAGCAGCTAAGCACACCAGGACAAGCAGGACGAGGGAGCAGGGGTACCGTTGTGGTCCACGACGGGCAGGGCGGAGACACGGCGGTGTGTGAACACGGACAGAGCCGTGATGAGAGGCGTGTCGGGGTGGATGTAGGCAATGTTGGAGTAGGTCCCCACCGCCAGGTCCTCCAGCGTCTGCTTCATGAAGGCTGGCATTGGCATCTCACACACCTCACACACACACACACACACACACACACACACAGTGTTTTAGATCGTCTTCTTGCTCTGATACACCTCTCTCTATTCCAGCCCTGCTCTGAAAAGACCGGTTAACCCCGCCCACTCGGCCAGGACATGAATATGATAATGAGCTGTTCGCTGATTGGTTGGATCCCCAGAAGGCCTCTGAAGGCCAGAAACTAGACGCTCCGGTTACAGCCGTGTGTAGCATTAGCAGCTAGTAGCCTGTGTTTAATTCTGCAGAGAACTAGTCTGGTTACTCGCAGGCACACGAGGGGCGGGACTAGCCAGCTGAAAAATAACCAATCAGAAAAAAGGTGTACCGCGTGACACTGTCGTTTCTAGCTGTAGTCAAAAATGGTGTCTGGTGCCATTTGTTCCATCTGCAGGTGCTTCTGAGGCTGGAGGGGGTGAAGCTCATATCCATAAGGAGGTTGGAAGGAGAAGGGCTGTGTGCAAGATGCAGCCGCCTGGAGCACATCAAAAATCAGCAATCTGCAGCTCTCCATGCTCTGCTGGAAAGAATCCCGGTACACTGCGTCCACGTGAATAACGTCATACAGGTAGAACGCCGGGCTCCCCTTAGCTCCCCTGTGTAGCGTACCCAAAGGACAAGTTTACACCACAAATGACCAGAAACTAACTTTTAATTTGCAGAAACAAACACCCCATCTGTCTGGTCTCCCAACAGGAAGCACTGCACAAGACCTGGTCACCGCACAAGGAAGCCATAATGTGTTTGCTCAAGGTCTCAGGCAGGAGACGAGACCTTTTACTCTCACTGAATAAAGTTCATCTTCCTTCCATCATAAATGACAAGTGTCACATAATCATCTCTTTTTAAATCCAAGGTGTGTGAATAACGTGTGCTTCAGTCAGTGACGAGTTCAAATGAATATTTTTCCTGCAGTGGTTCATGTCAGTCACCGGGTCAGTGTTTGTTGATTTAACAGGTTAGTCTACCAGCATACTCATGCATGATCTGATGAGGAACCAAGATGGCGCCGGTGTACGTGGCAAGCCGTCTGTCTCCTCTCAGTTATTTTATCTTTTTATTATTTTTGAGTGTTTTCGTGTGTAATGTGACTTTGCTGCTGACTTATGACCGAGAGGCTCTTCTAGAACTTCGGTCGGCTGCTGGCCTGGCGAAACTGGGTGCTTGGACGGGCTGGAGGAGTTCCGGTTTTTCGTCCTCCTGCCAGTGCCGCTCGGCACCACCAACGGCTCCTGGATCGGGCTAACTGGAGGAAGCGTTGTAGGGGTCGTGGAAGGCGTGGTGGACGGCGGGTGAGACTACGGTCCAAGCTGTCACAGTCCCGTAGGGAGCTTGCTGAGCTGACGGGTATCAGCTGTCATCTTGTGGCGCCGTCACGCCTGTTGGAGCCGGCCCCGTCCTGCCTCGTGCCGTTGGTGGGATTTGATGAGGAGACTGCGCACCCGCCCTTTCGTCCGGTGTCTCGGTGCCGATGGAGGGGAGTCAACCCAGCGAATCTCCACCCGGTGACCTGTACGGGGGTAGCACCCACGTCCCTGGGCTTAAACAGCGCTGGGCCGACGACTCCACATCTCACACGGCTGGGTCTGGTCAACGCCAGGTCGGTAATGAATAAAACTTTCATTTTGAAAGAGTTCTTTGTTGCACAGGGGTTGGAACTCCTGTGCATATGTGAGAGCTGGCTGCCCATGGGAGATTCGAGTGCTTTACTGGAACTACTACCAGTGGCTTGTAGCTGTTTTAATGTCCCGAGGTCTTCTGGCAGAGACGGTGGACTGGTCGTCTATAAATCTCACTTCAACTGTAAACAGCTTATTCTGTCGAATCCTCCTTCCAGCTTTGAAATGTGCCTGTCTGAACTTGGCCCACCTCCTCTGTTGCTCGTAGCGTTGATATATCGTCCTCCTAAGTTTGATGTGGACTTTTTAAAGGACTTCTCTGACCTCCTGTCTGTAAACATGCTAAAGTATGATCATGTTTTGATTCTTGGTGATTTTAATATTCATGTGTGTTGCCCTGATAAGCCATTGGCTAAAGTCATCTTACATCTGTTGGGCTCCCTTAATCTGTCACAGTGGGTCCTGGGTCCTACTCATGCGCAGGGACACACCTTGGATTTGGTGCTCTCTATTGGTCTCTCTGTTGCTGGTGTAGAGATACTGAGCCCGGTTTTTTCTGATCACTCGCCCATTCTATGTGATTTTAACTTGCCCTGCGTGTCTGCTGTGGCTTCCTCTCATGTGAGATTTTGTCGTGTTTTAAATGCAGCAAAGGTTATTGAGCTTGGCGAGCTCCTATGTGCAGAAGGAAGTGAGCTACACACAATGTCACTTAATGCAGAGGAGCTTACACTCCAGTTTGACAGTATCTGTAAAAACATTTTGGATAGAATTGCACCTCTTAGGATTAGAAAGCCGAGGCCTAGGCCAGAACCATGGCTCTCTGATGATGTTCGGGCCTGCAGGAGGGCAGAAAGGAAATGGAAGAAAGACAGACTCCAAGTCTCTCGTGAGATATTCAGAGAATCTTTGTTTAGCTACCAGCAAACTCTTAAGGAAGCGAGGGTGAAGTTCTTTGCTGATATCGTGGAAAAAAATTCTCACGATCCACGCTCTCTTTGTTCTGTAGTAAATTCGCTTCTTGAGTTCTCTGATTCTAGTTCTCTGCCTCCCACAGGTGAAACTTGTAATGACTTTCTTCACTTTTTTGTTGATACGGTTAGAGCTACTCGAGCTGCCATTACAAACTCACCATCTGACTCTCTACTCCCAGAGTAGATCTGTTTCTCCTTTATTGGACTGTTTGAAGGACATAAAATGTTGGATGGCTTCTAATTTTTTGCACCTAAATGAGAGCAAAACGGAAGTCATAATACTTAGTCCTGGCAGAAGAAATGGCTCAGGTGCTGATATTGACCTTGGCTCATTGACCCCCTATGAAAAGAAAATAGTAATTTGGGGATTAAAATTGACTCATCACTTAATCTTGACACTCATGTAAATACAGTGGTGAGGTCCTGTTTGTTTAACCTGAAAAGACTATCCGGGATCAGGCCTCTGCTGTCCAGAGCTCATCTGGAGTCTGTGTTGCATGCTTTCGTCCTGTCCCGTCTGGACTACTGTAACGCTCTGTATGCTGGTCTGGCCCAGTGCACGGTTGCACGGCTCCAGTTTGTGCAGAACTCTGTGGCTAGGTTCCTGACAGGTACTAGATGTCGAGAGCACATTACTCCAGTGCTGACTGCTCTGCACTGGCTCCCGGTGCAATATTGAGCTAAATTTAAAATCTTAACTCTCGTTTATAAGGCCCTCCAGGGCAGTGCCCCCTCGTACATTACTGCACTTTTGCACAGGTATGCTCCGTCTCGGTCTCTTCGCTCAGCCGAGCAGGAACTTCTGGTGGTCCCCCGGTCGAAATATCGATCGAGGGGTTATCGTGCTTTTTCTGTTTTGGCTCCAGCTCTGTGGAATGAATTACCATTGAGCATTAGGCAGGCGCCGTCCCTTCCAGTCTTTAAGTCTCGTCTAAAGACTCATTTCTATTTGATTGCTTTTCAGCGCCAGGGTTCTTTGAATTGCCCTGACATGATGGTTTTAATTCTTCTTTTTGACCAGGATGCTTGATCTTATTTTGTCCACCATTTGTTTTTAATTGATTAGTCTTATTCCGTTATCTCTCTGTATTTGTAATATTGTTTGCTTGATATTTTATGATTTTATGTTTTTATCTTGCTTTTATGCCCAGGTACTGGGAATGTTTGTATGATGATGCTGTTCAGCACCTTGGGCTTCTGAAACGTTGTGGAAGGTGCTCTACAAATAAAATTGATTGATTGACTGATTGATTGATCCATCATCAGACTAATATTAAGGTTTTAACTTTCACGTCACCTAAGAGTTAACCTCTCTGAGTATCCGAGGGAAGAGTGATTTCTGGTAACGCCTTTTAAACGTGTCCACTTCTGATTTTTTTGTTTATAAACAATGAAGGTGATAAAACAGGAATTACTTCCTGGTCTGGTCAGTCTTCGCTGTTCCCTTGACCAGGCCAGTCGGGTGAGCAAGCATTTTGAGACCATCCTCTCCTTCGACCTCACGGTCAAAGCCTCTCTGCAGCGCTTGTGAGTGATTTCAGACAATGCCGAACACCCTCACACGCAAAACAAGCACTCCAGCCTCCTGCCGTCACCTGGAGGTATCTCAGACTAGACGGGTTGTACCGGAGCTAATATACAAGTTCCTGGTACCTAGAGGCTCACGCCACCGGCAGTGTCCACCCCAACCTCCTGACCCTCTGGATCGCTTGGGGATCTTCACACCAGGGTGCGTCGACTCGGCACATACTGCGTCAGAAGGTTTTATAAAGAAACTTTAGCTTATTAAACCAAACAGCCAAACTGATTTTATAGCCCAGACTCCACTATCTCTCTCAGATACTTAAGAGTTAGCTAAAACATCTAGCTCCATTCCATCCATCATCTGTTATCGACACAACCATCAGCTTGTCAAGTACAATCATTTAGTTTAGGAAAACAGAATAAAAATCATTTTCATAAACTTTTCTTGACTCTGTCTGAATTATATGAAGTGTTTTAAAACGTGTAAATAGGTATATATTAGTTTATGTTTGGTGATGTTCAGACAGTGGTGCACGTGTATGCATGTGGAGGTCCTCTTTTGTTTGCCATTTATCTGCTACCTCTGGGGTCAATCTTTCGTAAACATGGCCTATCATTCCATCTGTATGCTGACGATTGCCAGATTTACTCTCCATTGTGTCAGGAGAAAGGTCACTCTATCCAGTCCTTTGTGTCCTGTATTAATGAGGTGAAGTCTTGGCTAATGGCCAACTATCTACATCTGAATGAGGGAAAGACAGAGCTCATTGTTTTTCACCCCAACAGCAGGAATGTGGATCGTTATGTTGATCTTGGCCCTCTTTCTCTGTACTCAAAACCAGTTGTTACCAGTTTGGGGGTGAAACTTGATGCTGGACTTAAATTTGATGCTCACATCAATTCAGTGATCCGGTCCAGTTTCTTTCACCTGAGACGCCTTGCTAAAATCAAGCATATGCTGTCGAGAGCCCACCTGGAGCGGGTACTGCATGCCTTTGTAATTTCTCGGCTTGACTACTGCAGCTCTCTCTATGCAGGGTTGTGTCAGTCATCACTGCGTCGCCTACAGGTTGTGCAGAACAGCGCAGCCAGGTTCCTGACTGGGACCAGGAAACGGGACCACATCAGTCCGGTTCTGGCCTCCCTGCACTGGCTTCCGGTTCGCTATCGCTCACAATTCAAAATCCTCGTCTTTGTTTATCATTTCTTCCAGGGTGGTGGTCCCCCCTATCTAGCCACTCTCCTGAACAAACACTCCCCATCCCACGCTCTGCGCTCCTCTGACCAAGGCCTGCTCGCTGTCCCTCGGTCTAGGTGTCGTACCCGTGGGGACCGGGCTTTCTCAGTCCTAGCACCGTCACTCTGGAACCAGTTGCCACCCTCAGTTAGGCTGTCCCCATCTCTGCCAGTCTTTAAGAATCACCTAAAAACCCACCTCCTCCGCTTGGCGTTTCCTGAACATGTTTGATTTTGGCCTCTTTTATGTTGATTTTATCTCACAGTTTTCATTGGTTCACTCAATCCCTTGTTTTACACATTTGTTCTGTGCCAGAATGTTTCATCTATCTTGTAATTTATATTTTGCAATTTGTATTGTGTAATTTGAATTGCTTTTATTGTTGATTTATTCAATATATTTACTTACAACTGTACCATGTTCAGCGCTTTGGGCTTCCTGACAGGGTTGCGGAAGGCGCTTTATAAATAAAGCTTTGATTGATTGATCCTTCCCACGGATTCGGACACACCCTTTGTCACTTCTCACCAAAGGAAGTGCTACCATGGTAACAGAGTAAAACTATCAGGAACCCCCCCCCCCCCCCCCAGTAAGGTTTCACCCAGACTGTTATGCCCCCCAGTCATTGACTCACAAACAGCTGTAGGAACTTGAGGATCCTCTTGTGGGTCAGGATGTAGAGAGCATTCCCACTGATGGGATCGATGACAGGGAGTCGGTGGATCTTGTTCTTTATCAGAGAGTGGACCGCTTCAAATATACTGGAGGTGGGGTGGGTAGGATATGTCTGGTCAAGACTCTGGGATGTTTAGGGTGTTTGTGGGTTTTTCTCTGCAGATTCACAACAAGAACTAAGATACCTGGCATCAGGTGGGATGTGGACTAGGGGTTTGAAGGTCTCCTGCAGGTACAGCTCTGTGAACACGAACACAAGCAAGTTATTTCCAACATGTTAGTATAAAAGGTATATTAGTGGCTGACCTGTGGTCAGTGAGATCTCCCACCTCTCCAAGTCTCAATCTTGTGTTCCTCTAGCTCGTAGATCTGCACCTGGTGAACACAAACACACCTGAGGGTCAGAGCGAGGCCAGGTCCCAATCTAAAACTAACCGATATTAGAAATAAATATTAAAATTAAATATCAAAACTAAATTATATAAAACAAAACTGAATGATACCTCTCCCTGGGCTTCCACCTTACCGTTGTAATGGTTTAATTTACATGTTATTTAATGAGCCATAGGATTCCATAGTAAATATGAAATCAACCTTATGGATCTGTGGGTACTTTTAACCAGAAGATTGGACCTTTTTATTGCAAGGATTATGTAACACTTTGTATTAACTCAGAGACAACAGAAGAGAGAGTCAAGTTTAAAAGTTTAAAGATTTATTACTAAACAAATTAAACTAGACTAACTTTAACACTAAATGTATGATGTAACTAAGGTGAGTGAGACGGAGAATGGTGTAGTGTGGAATGTTGCTCAGAACCAGCAAATCCGAAGAAACAATTAGTTCTGGTGGGAAGTGAAGGTGATGTCTTCGCGCTAAGCTTTGATTTGGAGATTCATAAACACATAAGACGCCATTCTGTCGGTCTACGTACCCTCAGCAGAAGTCCCCGTCTAGATCAGGAGGTGTAGAGCAAGGGCGTAGGAACCGGGGGGGATGGGTGGGACGTGTCCCCTCCAATATTTGACAAACGCGCATTCGTCCCCCCCAATAACATGGAGAAGAAAAAGAGTGATTTTTAAATATTTGACTCGCGAGCTTTTATTTTGAAAGACACCGCGGACTTCTCTCCGACACAGGGCCTCCCCTCAGGGAGTTAGACAGGCTGGCTGAGAGAAGCAGGAGTCAGAGCCGGGGCAGACAGGTGTCAGACAGACGGCAGCAGCGCAGCGAGTTCTTCTCATGGGCAAAAAAAGAAAGAAAGGAATTGTGAGTTGGTAATAATTTAGTCCAAGAGTATAATTTTATTTCTGATCAAACGCTAAAATGGCTGACTAGCGTAAACATCTTGCTAGTTAGCATTAAACATTAAACAACACTTCTAGTCAACAAAAAATGGCGAATTTTACAGTAACAGACAAAAACCATTTGACACGAAATAAATAAAAAAGTAGAATCTCCACATAAAAATGGAGTTTGTAAGTGTGACTGTTGCTTGTTTGTGACATTCTCATCACATTTCATTTTTAAACCTTATTCATGTCACTTTTTTCATATAAGAGACCAGAGGAAGTTCAGCAGGAAATGATGAAGAAGGTGAGACAGGCAGCATCAGACCTGCTGAGGTGCAGGTAGGTGCTACAGTGGAGTGAGATTTTAGATGGTTGATGATGAGAGGAAGATTCGAGTATGATAACAAGTGAACACGACTAAATAATACTATAACAACCATGATTTTAATGTTGCACTAGTCGTCCAACAGTATTTTTACTCCTTATTCCTGTCCACTGTTTTTATATTAGAGATCAGATGAAGTTCAGCAGGAACCAGTTGAGGGTGAGACAGGGAGAGCCAGACCTGCTGAGGGTGAGACAGGGAGAGCCAGACCTGCTGAGGGTGAGACAGGGAGCGCCAGACCTGCTGAGGGTGAGACAGGGAGAGCCAGACCTGCTGAGGGTGAGACAGGGAGCGCCAGACCTGCTGAGAGTGAGACAGGGAGAGCCAGACCTGCTGAGGGTGAGACAGGGAGCGCCAGACCTGCTGAGAGTGAGACAGGGAGAGCCAGACCTGCTGAGAGTGAGACAGGGAGAGCCAGACCTGCTGAGGGTGAGACAGGGAGAGCCAGACCTGCTGAGAGTGAGACAGGGAGCGCCAGACCTGCTGAGGGTGAGACAGGGAGAGCCAGACCTGCTGAGAGTGAGACAGGGAGCGCCAGACCTGCTGAGAGTGAGACAGGGAGAGCCAGACCTGCTGAGGGTGAGACAGGGAGAGCCAGACCTGCTGAGAGTGAGACAGGGAGAGCCAGACCTGCTGAGAGTGAGACAGGGAGCGCCAGACCTGCTGAGGGTGAGACAGGGAGAGCCAGACCTGCTGAGAGTGAGACAGGGAGAGCCAGACCTGCTGAGGGTGAGACAGGGAGCGCCAGACCTGCTGAGGGTGAGACAGGGAGAGCCAGACCTGCTGAGGGTGAGACAGGGAGCGCCAGACCTGCTGAGAGTGAGACAGGGAGAGCCAGACCTGCTGAGAGTGAGACAGGGAGAGCCAGACCTGCTGAGAGTGAGACAGGGAGCGCCAGACCTGCTGAGGGTGAGACAGGGAGAGCCAGACCTGCTGAGAGTGAGACAGGGAGTGCCAGACCTGCTGAGAGTGAGACAGGGAGAGCCAGACCTGCTGAGAGTGAGACAGGGAGTGCCAGACCTGCTGAGAGTGAGACAGGGAGCACCAGACCTGCTGAGAGTGAGACAGGGAGAGCCAGACCTGCTGAGAGTGAGACAGGGAGCACCAGACCTGCTGAGGGTGAGACAGGGAGAGCCAGACCTGCTGAGAGTGAGACAGGGAGTGCCAGACCTGCTGAGAGTGAGACAGGGAGAGCCAGACCTGCTGAGAGTGAGACAGGGAGAGCCAGACCTGCTGAGAGTGAGACAGGGAGCACCAGACCTGCTGAGAGTGAGACAGGGAGAGCCAGACCTGCTGAGAGTGAGACAGGGAGCGCCAGACCTGCTGAGAGTGAGACAGGGAGTGCCAGACCTGCTGAGAGTGAGACAGGGAGAGCCAGACCTGCTGAGAGTGAGACAGGGAGCACCAGACCTGCTGAGGTGCAGGTAGGTGCTACAGTGAAGAGTGAGATGGTTTTAGGTTACTGATGAGAGGAAGATTTGAATGTAATAATAAGTGAACACAGTTAAATATATGTAATCCCATTACAAGCAGGGCTGGGCAGTACGGTTTAAGAATAAATTACATTCTGTACACGCTTCCTTAGAAATATTAGAAAAATAAGTGTTAAACTCTGCTTTCTGGTGCATTTAGACTGCAGTTTTGGCCACTGTTTGTTTCTTTTGTCCATCTGAATAATAACGTAGTTCCAGCTGTTGTTGTAAGTGAATTATTTCTTTTTCATTCTGTCAGAAACAAACAGATTTTTCTGATTGTTGGTCAGCATTGTTGGCTGATGTAATTTAAAATATTCTGATGAGAGTCAGATCAATTCAGACTGAATATTCACAGCTTTAGTCTGGTATTAAATCTGTTTACACGTCTACCCATAGGAATAAGATAATATATCCTACATTCATATTATTAAAATATATCCTACATTCATATTATTAAATAAAAATAAAACACTACTGACACATAAACAGCTTTTTTATAATTAAAACGTCCACGTTGGCCGGTAATCACCTGGATCTGGCTAATGGGGAGTAAGTAAGTAAGTAAAAGTAAGTAAGTAAGTAAAAGTTTATTTATAGAGCGCCTTTCACAGGCATAAATCACAAAGCGCTGTACAACATGATAAAGATCAGGGCAAATACCACTAACCAATAAAAACATCAGAAAAACAATAGCAGTGATAAAATAGTAAATAAAATCATGAGTATAAACAAAGTGAAGGTGTGAACCCGAACAAAGCCATCTTTTTGAAACATTTAGGGAGGGAACGCCTGGATGAAAAGGTGAGTTTTTAGATGGTTTTTAAAGACCTCTACAGTGTTAGAGAGACGGAGATTTGAAGGTAGACTGTTCCAAAGTCTGGGTGCAATAGTCTGAAAGGCCCCGTCCACTTTGGTTTTCAGTCTGGTTCGAGGAACAGCCAGGAGGTTTTCAGATGTGGATCTAAGGTTCCGAGAGGTGGTGTGTGGGGATAAAAGCTCAGATAGGTAGCTTGGAGCCTGGTTGTTAAGAGCTCTATAGGTCAGGACTAAAACTTTAAACTGTATTCTATATTCTACCGGGAGCCAGTGGAGGGACTGTAAACCTGGAGTGATGTGAGCTCGTCTGCTGGATTTGGTTAGGAGTCTGGCTGCTGCATTTTGGATGGCTTGAAGGCGTGAGAGGGAGGTTTTGCTGAGACCAGTAAAAAGAGCGTTACAGTAGTCTAAGCGTGATGACACAAAGGCATG
This sequence comes from Nothobranchius furzeri, assembly GCF_043380555.1. Lineage (NCBI taxonomy): Eukaryota > Metazoa > Chordata > Actinopteri > Cyprinodontiformes > Nothobranchiidae > Nothobranchius > Nothobranchius furzeri. Next base: position 64,767,148 of record NC_091747.1, read on the forward strand.
GATGATTTTTTCCAGATCTGCAGTAGAAACCAGTTTACGGACTTTTGAAATGTTTCTCAGTTGAAAGAAACGAGAGCGGGAGATGGTTTTGACGTGTGAGTCTAAACTTAAAGCTGGATCAAAAATAACTCCTAGGTTTCTAATGTTGGCCTTGGCTGATGGGCAAAAAGAGGCAATTTCCTGCTCGATTTCTGGCCGAAGTTCCGGGGGTGCAGAGATCAGGGTCTCTGTCTTGTTAGCATTGAGGACAAGAAAGTTGCTGGACAGCCAGTTACTGATCTGGGTCAGGCAGAGTACAAGGGTGGCCAGCCTGTCCAACTGGTGTAGCATAAAGGACATATAGAGCTGAATATCATCAGCGTAGATGTGGTAGGAGATGTCTGGGAAAGACTGAATGATGCCAGCTAGGGGAAGAATATAGAATGCGAATAGTAGAGGCCCTAGAACTGAACCTTGTGGGACCCCACATGTTAGAGTGGCAGTATCTGAAGAGAAGGTTTCGCACTTCACTGTGAATGTTCTGTTGGTGAGATAGGAAGAGAGCCAGTCTAGAGCAGAACCTGAAATCCCAGCCAGGGCCTTTAACCTGTTTAGTAGAACGTTGTGGTCTACAGTGTCAAAAGGAGCCTAAGTCTCCTCCCCTTCTGGCTGGCTCATGGGTCCCCGATCAAAAAAAAAAAAAAAACAGAATGTTAGTGAACTGGGCTATAAAAGTTATTTTCTTGTCTTTCTGGGCTTTGCCTTACGCCCTCAGTCACATCTGTCAGACTTTTCTAATCCTAGAGTTTCACCGTCTATCAGATTTTCTATCAGAGGCTAAAGCAGGAGATAGCGGCAGGAGACTATGTTCATGTTCAGCCTGCATGAAACACTCAGTGACACGTTAGAATCAGAAATAATCATTTAATGTATTTTTTCAGTGAAGTTGACCTACGGTATATATTGACCTAAAACAGATTTGTTAGATTTCCAAAATGTGTTCCCCCCAATATTAAACTCGTTCCTACGCCCTTGGTGTAGAGGTCCAGCTTGGACCCTTTGGAGCCGAAGCTTGTAGAACAGCCGCGGCAGCCGACCAGTCCAGTCTTGAGATACTTCGGGGTCACGACAGTTTTGTTGGCATCTAACAAGACCCAAAACGTGATGATTCAGCTTTTATTCTGAAAGGAACCGTTGCAGCAGGTGGAACAGCAACAGATTTTATCCAGCTTGTCGTTGGTTCTTTTGGCTGAAGAGGAAAGTTATGGATCGGCCACTCCGACAACTTCTCTAGAACACTTTGAACTGGCGTTAAAGATGACGTGGGCATAGTTTTATACTTTGGATGTTTTGGTTTATGGTCGAATGAAAAGATGACAGATTTACCAAACACCACCAAAACCACGCCTCCGTCAGATCTGGCAGATTCTGATTGGATCAGTAAAGCAATGTGTCATGTCTTAACGCTACGTGAGATCAGTCCTAGTGGAAACATTTAAAGTCATATTACTTATTTTATTCTATAGGATTATAATAAAGTAATTAATATTGTCATTTCACAGATTGGTCACATCTTATTATTGACTAACACTTTGTTTGATTAGCTTTATTAAAAATAAAGTTCTTCGATTTATTAAAAAGAGAGAGTCCTTTTCTTCATTCTTCTCTTGAGCTGGAAAATAAGCAGTTTAGAGCAAATGCATGAGATCTCGAGGCCATATCTCATGCAGAATAGTTCTGTGTCAGAGGAGAAGGGGAAATGACTTTTAGGGGGAAAACAGTAATTTCATTCTGTTACACTGTGGTGGAGGGGTTTGAGTGTCTCAATGATCCTAGAAGCTAAGTTGTCTGAGGCTTTCTGCCTCTGGTAGGGTCAGCCATGGCAAACAGGTCCTAGGTGAGGGATCAGACAAAGAGCAGCCCGAAGACCTCTTATGATGAATTATATAAATGGAAACCGTGTTCCCTCACCTGGACGTGGGTCACCGGGGCCCCCCTCTGGAGCCAAGCCTGGAGGTGGGGCCCATTGGCGAGCACCTGGTGGCCGGGCTTTCACCCATGGAGCCTGGCCGGGCACAGCCCAAAGAGGAGCGTGGTAGTCGAGGGCGGGGACCTTGGCGGTCTGATCCTCGGCTACAGAAGCTGGCTCTTGGCACATGGAATGTCGCCTCTCTGGTGGGGAAGGAGGCTGAGTTGGTGTGTGAGGTTGAGAGGTTCCGACTAGATATAGTCAGACTCACCTCAACGCATGGCTCTGGCTCTGGAACCAGTTTCCTTGAGAGGCGTTGGACTTTCTACCACTCTGGAGTTGCTCCCACTGAGAGGCGCCGAGCAGGGGTGGGCATACTAGTTGCCCCCCATCTTGTGCCTGTACGTTGGGGTTCACCCCAGTGAATGTGAGGGTAGCCTCCCTCCACCTACGTGTGGGGGGACGGGTTCTGACTGTGGTCTGTGCTTATGCACCAAACTACAGTTCAGACTACCCACTGTTTTTGGAGACCTTGGAGGGTGTGCTGGAGAGCGCTCCTTCCGGTGACTCCCTCGTTGTGCTGGGGGACTTTAACGCTCACGTGGGCAACGACAGTGAGACCTGGAGAGGTGTGGTTGGGAGGAACGGCCCCCCTGATCTGAATTTGAGTGTTTTGTTAATGGACTTCTGTGTCAGCCATGGATTGTCCATAATGAACACCATGTTCAGACATAAAGGTGTCCATATGTGCTCTTGGCACCAGGATACCTTGGGCCGCAGCTCGATGATTGACTTTGTTGTTGTTTCATCTGACCTGCGGCCGCATGTCTTGGACACTCAGGTGAAAAGAGGGGCGGAGCTGTCAACTGACCACTACCTGGTGGTGAGTTGGCTCAGATGGTGGGGGAGGATGCCGGTCAGACCAGGCAGGCCCAAACGTATCGTGAGGGTCTGCTGGGAACATCTGGCAGTCTCCTGTCAGAAGGAGCTTCAATTCCCACCTCCAACAGAACTTCCAAAATGTCCCGGGTGTAACGGAATGAAATGACTGTTTTCCACCTAAAATTAATTTCCCCCCTCTCCTCAGCAGGAACTAATCTGCATGAGACTGCCTCAAGGACTCATGCATTTGCTTCTAAACTGTTTTCCTTTCCAGCCCAAGAGCACAATAAAAAAAAGGACTCTCTTTTTAATAAATCAAATAACTCTCTGTTTTAATAAGCTAATCAAACAAAGTGTTAGTCAATAATAAAATGTGAACCAATTTGTGACATGAAAATATTAATTACTTGATATTATAATCCTATAGAATATAATAAGTAATGTAACTTTAAATGTTTCCACTAGAGACTGATTAAACGAAAGGTTAAGACATGACACATTGCTTTTACTGATCCAATCAGAATCTGCCAGATCTGATGGAGGTGTGGTTTTGGTGGTGTTTGGTAAATCTGTCATCTTTTCATTCAACCATAAACCAAAACATCAGAAGTATTAAACTATGCCCACGTCATCTCTAACGCCAGTTCAAAGCGTTCTAGAGAAGTTGTCGGAGTGGCCGATCTGTAACTTTCCTCTTCAGTCGAAAGAACCAACGACAAGCTGGATAAAATCTGTTGCTGTTCCACCTGCTGCAACGGTTCCTTTCAGAATAAAAGCTTAACCCTGTTTTGTGTCTCGCTAGATACCAACAAAACTGTCGTGACCCGGAAGTATCTCAAGACTGGTCTGGTTGGCAACCGCTGCTTTTCCTACTGGCTTCGGTTCCAGAGAGAGTCAAGCTGGACCTCGACATTCCTGATCTAAAGGGGACTTCCGAAAGGGTACATAGACCGACAGAATGGCGTTGAATGTGTTTATGAATCTCCTAACCAAAGCTTAGCACGAAGACATCACCTTCAATCCCATCAGAACTAATCGTTTCTCGGGATTTGCTGGTTCTGAACAACATTCCACACTACACCATTCTCCGTCTCATTCCCCTTAGTGACACCATACATGTAGTGTTTAAAGTTAGTCTAGTTTTAATTTGTTTAGTAATAAATCTTTAAACTTTTAAAACTTGACTCTCTCTTCTGTTGTCTCTGAGTGAATACGAAGTGTTACATAATCCCTGCAATAAAAAGTTCCAATCTTCTGGTTAAAAGTACCCACAGATCCATAAGATTGATTTCATATTTACTATGGAATCCTATGGCTCATTAAATAACATGTAAATTAAATTCTTACACGGGGGAGGCGGGGGACATTAAGTCTGAATGAACCCTGTTCTGTGCCTCCATTGTTGAGGCGGCCAACTGGAGCTGTGGTCGCAGGATTGTCGGTGCCTGTCGTGGTGGCAACCCCTGAACCCACTGGTGGACACCAGCGGTTAGGGATGCTGTCAAGCTTAAGAAAGAGTCCTATCAGGTCTTTTTGGCCTGTGGGACTCCAGAGGCAGCTGACGGGTACCGGCAGTCCAAGCGGAACGCGGCTCAGGTGGTCGCCAAGGCAAAAACCCGAGCATGGCAGAAGTTCGGTGAGACCATGGAGCAAGACTTCCGTATGGCTTCGAGGAGATTCTGGTCCACCATCCGGCGCCTCAGGGTGAAAAGCAGTGCGCTACCAACACTATCTATAGTGGGGACGGTGTGCTGCTGACCTCTACTCAGGATGTTGTGGATCGGTGGGCAGAATACTTCGAAGACCTCCTCAATCCCACCGACACGTCTTCCAGTGAGGAAGCAGAGTCTGGGGACTTTGAGTTGGCCTCTGGTGCTGAGGTCACTGAGGTGGTTAAAAAGCTCCTCTGTGGCAAGGCTCCAGGGGTGGATGAGATCCACCCAGAGTTCCTTAAGGCTCTGGATGTTGTGGGGCTGTGTTGGCTGACGCGGCTCTGCAATATCGCGTGGGCATCAGGGGCAGTCTCACTGGCCTGGCAGACCGGGGTGGTGGTCCCCTTATTTAAAAAGGGGTACCGCAGGGTGTGTTCCAACTACAGGGGGATCACACTCCGAGCCTTCCTGGTAAGGTCTATTCAGGGGTTCTGGAGAGGAGGGTCCATCGGATTGTTGAACCTCAGATTCAGGAGGAACAATGTGGTTTTCGTCCTGGACGTGGAACACTGGACCAGCTCTATACCCTTAGGGGGATCCTGGATGGTGTGTGGGAAGTCGCCCAACCAGTCTACATGTGTTTTGTGGATTTGGAGAAAGCGTTTGAGCGCGTCCCTCGGGGGCCCTGTGGGGGGGGGTACTCCGGGAGTATGGGGTACCGGGCCCCCTGAAGCGCCTCGTGATTTTTATCTTGAGAAGTGCTATAGAAATGATATTTTCTTCTTCTTTTCTTCTCTGATACGGACTGTTAGGACCCTGTATGACCGGTGTCAGAGCTTGGTCCGCATTGCCGGCAGTAAGTCGGGCTCGTTCCCAGTGAGAGTTGGACTCCGCCAAGGCTGCCCTTTGTCACCAATTCTGTTCATAACCTTTATGGACAGGATTTCTAGGCGCAGCCAAGGTGTGGAGGGCATCCGTTTTGGTAGCCTGAGGATCAGGTCTCTGCTATTTGCAGATGATGTGGTCCTGTTGGCTTCATCAGAACGTGATCTCCAGCTTTCACTGGAGCGGTTCGCAGCCGAGTGTGAAGCAGCTGGGATGAGAATCAGCTCCTCTAAATCTGAGACCACGGTCTTGATTTGGAAAATGGTAGAAAGCCTTCTCCGGGTCAGGGATGAGGTCCTGCCCCAAGTGGAGGAGTTTAAGTATCTCGGGGTCTTGTTCACGAGTAGGGATGGGTACAGAATTTGGTACTTTTTAAGGTACCGACCGAATTCCACAGTACTGACCGAGCACCGATTCACGTCATTTGAAACGGTGCCTCGTTTCGGTACCCGTCCTTCATAACGAGAACTTGCCAAGACAGTTGCGCATGCACAAGAGCGTTATGTCGTCGCTCGCTGCGAGCCAGTTGTAAACAGAGCAGCATGGTAGAAAGAACGAAAGCTAAAGCTTGGGTCCACTTCACTAAATGTGATGGGTAACTGGGTGAAGATGAAACCAGCAACAACGATCTAAGTGTGAGGCATCATCGTTTTAATCTGCTCCAGCAGTTAAATAAACTGTTTAAGATAACGTTAGCTTGGTATGTTAGCTTCCATTGCCACCGTTGTTATCAGCTAATGGTGCGTTCGCTTTCTCCTCGGAAATTCTAACTTCCCAGTAGGAAAAATCAAATGAAAAAGGACGGCAAAAGGAATGAAGATACACAGTAAATTTAGTTCACAGTAAAGATGTTTGCTTCAGTTTAATTATCAGCTTATAAAACTACAAGGACGATGTTAAAATACAAACAGTTGAATGTTATTTATCGTGATATTTATCAAATATGGTTATATAATGAGAAAAATATATATCTAATTATAAAAGAGAATTAAAATAATAAACACTCAAAAGTATCGAAAATTGGTACCGTTGAGTACCGGTATCGATTCGTAGGTACCGGGAATTAGTACCGGATCGATTCAAATGTCAAAGGTACCCATCCCTATCATCACGAGTGAGGGAAAGCTGGAGCGTGAGATTGATAGGCGGATTGGGGATGCATCTGCAGTGATGCGGGCGTTGTATCGGTCTGTCGTGGTGAAGAGAGAGCTGAGTCAGAACCCTGATTTTGTGTGTGTGTGTGTGTGTGTGTGTGTGTGTGTGTGTGTGTGTGTGTGTGTGTGTGTTTGTGTGTGTGTGTGTGTGTTTGTGTGTGTGTTACCATGGGGGATTTGTAGTATCTGGTCAGAATGTTGATGAAGTCTGTGATGGTCAACATTCCTGAAACAGAAATACCAAAGTTAAGGGTGCAAGTTGTTACCATGGTGACAGATGCAGCAGAGGAGAGGAGGGAGAGCAGAACCAGGGACGTGGCTCAGAAGAAGTCTAGAGGGGCAGCAAAGGGTCCGACTCTGAGCTAGGAACGCCAAGTTAACATCTACTGTGTCTTCCTGGACTGTTGTCTATGTAACGTCCAGCAATGGTCAGTTTTTAGGTACAGTTTGACCATTCAACATCTGGTCAACATCTGGTCAAAAAGGAGACACAAGACTGCATGTGTTCCCTTTAAATTGGCCTGCCTTCATCCCATCAGATGGAGCTCAGAGCGTGCAGCTCTGAACGCATGATAACGGATTGTCAACAATAATGTTCTCTCCTCAAGGTCCATCCTTATCGTCCTACAGGATTCTTCATGGCTTTGAATAAGGAACACTCGCAGCTCAGATCAGTTGCTAAATCAAAGAATGACTTCCTAAATTAAATGTGAACTTCTACAACTTATAAGCTAGATAATCATTAAATAAACGTTTGTTTATTGCTACTTATAATAATTATAATATAATGAAATGTTTCATTAACATGCTCATTGATTGAAGTTTGAAATGAATGTTATGTTATGATTACAGTGATTGAAATACGTTTCAGCATGTTTACGTGACAAGGTAATCACCATTTGCACTCACACAAGAACAAGTAAGGTAAAGTTAAACTCATGACACATAGATAGTCCTTTACCCAGATCAGAGCTTCCGGTATCAAAGAAGGCGTGTTTCTGAGATTCTTGGTAACATTCCTCAAACTTGCCAACCTCTGGTTGGCTACACAAATCATAACATGAGAACCTTAAAACCAGATCACTCTGGTGATTCCTCAGTTCTAGAGAAAGCTTCAGACAGGCCACCTGAAGCAAAACCTCTTAAAAAATATATATTTTATTTATGTATTTGCAATTTTACAGATTATGTGAATTGTACAGTTGATGTGAATGTCAACAGTGAAAGTACAAATAATGAGGCGCTAGAGAGCACCACATGGAATAGACGCGTTCTTGTCGAGCTCCGCGAAACCCTCGTTAAATTTGCTTTTAAAATTGCACTTGCATCACCTGAGCATCGCCATGGGCAAGCCTAAAGCCAAGGGTAAACCCACTATTCCTGACTCTCCTGCTGAGGAAGACAATAGAACAACTCTGTCGGCTGAAGAAGGAGCTAACCTCAGAGGCTACTACCGGCATCAACCAGCGCCCTAACTCACAACCAACGCTCGCTAACGTCCTGGCTGCTATCACGAGGCTGGAGTCGGACTTAACAGCAAGATTTGATGGATTCGACGCGAAACTACACCTTGTTCAAACCTCCCTCACCGACCACACCGCACATATTACCGACCTGGAGGGAGCGGCAACAGACCATGAAGGCCGCATCACAGACCTGGAGCAACGCTACAAGGAAATATTGGATTCCAACACGGCCATGAAGCGAAATCTACTTGACCCTGAAAATCGTTCAAGGCGCTCAAACATTAAAATTACGGGCTTACCAGAGACTGCCGAGAAGGGAAATCCAACTCACTTCATAGCTGATCTCCTGCCAAAACTTCTCGGACCCGACAGCTTCCCCAGCGGCCTCAAGGTAGACCGAGCACACTGGATAGGTGCAAAATCCTCCTCGGCATGCCCGCGCGCAATGATTGCCAAAATCCATCACTTCCCAGCGAAAGAGAAAATACTCAGCCTTGCCCGTCGGCAATCCCCCCTGCTATTCAACGGAGCCCGGATCAGCATTTTCCCAGACTTTTCTCCTGAAGTCTCTGAGCAACGCCGGGCCTTTGACGATGTGAAAAAGAAACTGAGGGAGGCGGGTATAAAACATGGCATCCTCTTCCCTGCGCGACTGGTCCTCACGTTGGGGACCGAGCAGAAAATATTTCTGAAACCCGCCGAGGCTGAAGAACTCATAGACAAGTTCGTCACATCCACTGCTGCTGCACAGCACACCTGAGCCACCCGCGGAGTTGCCCGGCACAGGATCAGCTGACTGTCTGCGGTTTCCCCACATGAAATAAATACTGTTGTTCTCTGCCCAACTTAATTTATCTGCAAGCTGTGAGACATGAGGGTGAACGGGCCACTCGGAAAGCTCACCGTTAAGGTACTTGTATGTTATGGTTACTACTAGTCACAACGCCAGTTTAACTGGACTTTTCCATGTAGTGTTAGTACGTTTCCCAATGTTTATGAGGGTGTTTATGCTCTGCTCCGTTTGGGGGAGCAGACAAGGGGATGGCGGAAGGGAAGGGTTACTATTTTGTTGTTGTTTTTCATTGTTTTTTCATTCTTCTTTTCAGTACTAGCGGCTTCATTATTGCGGATGGGTCATATTAGTTTGGTAGTGTCTCTACATGGCTATTGATACTGCTCCGTCTTCACCACAAGGTGGCACTCTAACCATGCTGAGTTGGAATGTTAGAGGTCTGAGAACCAACCTGAAAAGAGGCAAGGTTTTTTCTCACCTGAAGTCTTTAGCTGGGGACATTATTATTTTACAGGAAACACATATTAAACATACAGAACAATGGAGGCTAAAATATAACTGGATCTCTCAAATTTATCAGTCAACATTTTCTTCTAAAGCCAGAGGGGTAGCTATATTACTACGGCGAAATATCTCATTCCAACACATTTCTACAATCTCTGACCCAAACGGTCGCTATATTATTGTAACAGGCCATATTTTGACGCGACATGTAACTTTCGTTAATATATATGCGCCCAACTTTGATGATCCCGGATTTTTTAGAAAAGTTTTTAATCTCATCCCGGATCCCTCCACCACTCATTTAATCGTAGGTGGGGACTTCAATACGGTACTGGATTGTTTTACTGACAGACTTTCTTCATGCCCAACTGTTCCTTCCAAATCCACCTTTACCATAAACAGTCTGATTAACTCTATGAACCTCGTTGACATCTGGAGGCTTCAACACCCCACTGGCAGGGACTACGCCTTCTTCTCCCATGTACATTAATCATATACAAGAATCGATTATTTTCTAACAGATGCTAAACTGACTCCAGAGGTAACTGACACCAAATACCACAACATTTTAATTTCCGACCATTGCCCCGTTGAAGTTAAAATCAGCATAGGCGGGACCAAACCTGTTTTCGACTGGCGGTTCAACCCACTACTACTTAAAGATGAGCATTTTCGCCAATACATGGATAATCTTATAACGGACTATCTGTCCCAGAACGACACAGGCGACGTCACAGATTCCACTCTTTGGGAAGCTTTTAAAGCTGTCGCACGGGGCCACATCTTAGCCTATTAAGCTAAGCTGAAGAGGGAAGAGCAGAGAAAAATGTCAGAAATTAATACCCAATTATCAATCCTTGAGAGTGATTACCAACAGTCTCCTTTACCCTCTAAACTAAATGAGATCTTGAAACTTAAATTTAGATACAACACTATCCTGTCTAAGCGAACGAGCACCATGCTATTAAAAATCAGACAAAAAGCATTCGAACTGGCCGACAAACCACACAAACTGTTAGCTCGTCAGCTCAGAAACAATCAGGCTAAACGAGCAATTCACAAAATTAAGACAAACACAGGCATAGTCACCACTAACCCAGCAGATATTAACAAATGCTTCCAACAATTCTATCAAGACCTTTATTCATCAAAAACCGCAGCGGATACCACACAAATCTCTGACTTCCTTCACGCCCTCAACCTACCTAAACTGAGTGCCACGGCTCAAGCGGACCTAAATGCAAACATCATTCAGGAGGAAGTTGCAGAGGCAATACGCTCCTTTCCCAGTGGAAAAGCGGCCGGCCCAGATGGCTTTAATATAGAGTTCTACAAAACATATTCAGATAAAATCACCCCTTTTATGCTACGGATGTTCAATCACTCTATCACTACTGGGCTGCTTCCTGAAACTTTGTATCTAGCTAACATTTCCCTTATACTGAAAAAAGGTAAGGATGAATTGGACCCTGCCCCATACCGCCCTATTGCTCTTCTTAACTCGGACTTTAAGATGTTCACCAAAATTCTTGCTAACAGACTAAATAAACATATATTGACCATAATCCATCATGACCAAACTGGATTTGTCCCAGGAAGATTCTCTTTCTTTAACGTTAGGCGGCTGATAAATATAATGTACACCAAATATGATAATAAATCCAAAGCCTCTATTTTAGCTTTTGATGCAAACAAGGCTTTTGACCAGGTCGAGTGGAAATACCTTCTGGAGTTTCACTTGAGTGAAACTTTAGCCTCCTGGGTTGAAATGCTGTACGCCTGCCCGAGAGCCTCGGTAATAATTCAATTCAATTCAATTCAAGTTTATATATATAGCGCCAAATCACGACAAGAGTCGTCTCGAGGCACTTCACATAATAAACATTCCAATTCACCAACTATGATAAATCAGCTACTTTTTTATTGCAGCGCTCCTGCCACCAGGGCTGCCCGCTGAGCCCTCTGCTTTTTGCATTAGCAATCGAACCCCTTGCCACTAGTATAAGGAATCACTCTTCCATAGCCCCGCTAATATTAGGCACACTAGACTATCATATCTCGCTCTATGCGGACGATATAATACTTTTTCTCTCTCAGCCTGAAGAATTTATCCCTCCGTTGCTTGAGTTTATTAAAATGTTTGGTGAACTATCTGGTTACACTGTGAACTGGGATAAAAGTGAATTTCTGCCCCTAAAAAACAACTTGAACCCACATTTTCTCAACAGCTTGCCCTTCCATATTGTTACAGACAAAATCCGATACCTGGGCCTGATTATTCCTAAAGATCCAAAGCCGATTTATAAACTGAACTATTTAAATTTATTAGAAAAACTTAAATCTAGTACTGAAACCTGGAGGTTGCTACCCTTATCTGTGATTGGGCGAGTCAACGCCATCAAAATGATGGCTCTTCCTAAGTTTCTCTATCTTTACCAAAATGCACCAATATTCCTAACTAAAACGTTCTTCAAGCTCCTAAACTCTATAAATTTCCCGTTTATTTGGGGATATAAACCACATCGCATTTCTAGAAAGCACATCTTCAAACTTAAATCCGCGGGAGGTCTTAACCTACCTAACTTTCAGCATTACTATTGGGCGGCAAACTGTAGAGCCTTGATGTACTGGCAAGACGCATACCCCGGTAATATCACGGACTCCACTCCTGCATGGCTTGCGATCGAACAGGACCTTCCAACGGGCTCTCTCCCTGCCCTTCTGTTTTCGACCAACATACCTCCAACGGCCGTCACTGGCTTCGGCTTTGTAGTGGTCAGCTCCCTAAGAATTTGGCGACAAATAAAAAAAATATACAATTTGCCAGAATTTTCAGTTTATACCCCTATCTGTCACAACCCGTCCTTCCCCCCATCTCTGTATGATAACACTTTTGCAATCTGGAAGAACAAAGGCCTCATCACTCTAACGGACCTTTATATTGACAAAGAATTTGCAACCTGTCCCCAACTAAAGGGAAAATTTACACTCCCATCTTCACATTTCTTTTGCTTTCTCCAGATTAGAGATTATACAAGCAAACACATAACAGATTTTGAAACACTCACTGCCTTTACAGATTTGTATGCACTTATAAATCAGGCTCCAGACTCTAAGAAACTTGTCACTCGTTTTAACATTTTTACGGCTTGTGAGCCTGTCTCTACACACCATCTTAAGGAAGCCTGGGAGGAAGACTTGGGTGTCACATTTAGTGCAGAGGACTGGGATGCCTGTCTTCTGGCCATTCACAGCTGCTCAATAAAACTCCAGACTTCAGCTCATCCAATTTAAAGTAACCCATAGACTACACTACTCATGCACTAAGCTACACTCATTTTACCCTTCTGCGTCCCCAACATGTCCCAAATGTAAAGCGGCCGACGGCACTCTTGGTCACCTCTTCTGGACTTGTCCCAAACTAAGCAAATACTGGTTAGACATCTTTAGTTGCCTCTCCGTATAACTGTGATCTTATTCCAGACCCTTACATTGCTATACTAGGCGGGACTCGACATCTCATTAAGCTAACCCAGCCTCAGCAAAAAGCTATACAACATGGCATGGCTATTGCCAAAAGAAATATTTTAACAATGTGGAAAAATGAAAGTGTACCTTCCTTTGCGACCTGGTTGACAGAGATTGTACGCTTGCTGCAACTGGAGAGGATCCGTCATGATGTTTGCCTAACCTCTGCTACCTTTAATAAAATGTGGCAGCCTTTCGTATCTTATCTGTCAAATCTGTAGCCTTGTGAGTGATCGGCAGATGTGTTGTACTGACTAGTACTGATAGTCCTACTGACAGTGCAAATATTTAACATGTTGTATTTCTTTGTTGCTGTTGGTTTGTTTTTTATTATTTTTTTTTTCTGTTGGTTTTGTTTGAAAGGGTGTCTGTAGTAAGCAAAACCTCTTTAACCATTGTTACGTGCAAAGAGTTTTTGCTGGCAGTTTCTATAGCTGTTTTCTTTTCCAGGTTCAACTTGCCTGATACACTGAGGTGAACCTTCCCTTTTTGTCGGTGATTGGCTGCTGTGTACCTGGTTGCCCAATCAGCTGTGGAGCCTGCCTTTAAATAGCCTACACCTGGTGGACACGGCGGCCATTTTGTTCTGATCCTGCCTTTGAGCTCAGAGTTTTTTTTGTCCCTGCTCTCTAGTTGTGAAGTTGAAGCTTCACCCTAGACTGGGGGGGGAACGTAACAAGTGGGGGCTCGTCCTTTCCCGGCGCTATTTGACAGTCGCAGTTGGATTTGGTGGAGTTTGCTACGGACCATGATGAGGTTTGATTTGCAGGAGTTTCTTGATTGTCCTGGTCTGGAGAAGCTTGATTCTTGTCGCAAAGATGACTTATTGTGTATTGCTGCACATTTTGATGTCTGTGTGGTTAGGTCGGATGTCAAAAGGGACATTAAGGCTGCCTTGGTGGCTCGTCTGGTGGAACTGGGGCTTTTTGACGGCTCTGCTTCTGATGCGGGGGTTTCTGTCGTGGATGTTTTGACGGGTCCGTGTGTTTCTCCAGTAGGTGTGGCGGTGTGTGGGGCCCCCCATACCCCACAGAGGCCGGAAAAGGATGATGTGGCTTCTCCACCAGCCCTTCTGCATTTTGGTCCATTGTCTCCTGATCGCCAAGGGTCGAGCATGAATGCTGGGCTTAAGGTTCGTCTGGCTTGTCTACAACTGGAGGCTCAAGAAAAGGAGCAGGTGCGAAAGGCAGAATATGAGCTTCGGTTGCAGGTTCGTAAAATGGAAATAGAGGCTGACAAAGAAATAACGTTGAAAGAATTAGACATAAAGGCTGCCCAACTTTCTTTGAACAATGTACCTCCTTCTGTTTCTGCTCAGGCTATGGCTGTTGAAGCTGGAAGTCATAAGTCAGGGTTTGATGTCAGTAAAAATATAAGTTTGGTACCAACATTTCGTGAAACGGAGGTGGATGCTTATTTTAGTGCTTTTGAACGCATAGCTATCGCTCTTGCGTGGCCCGAAGAGATGTGGTCTATTTTGCTTCAGTGCAAATTAGTTGGTAAAGCGCAAGAAGTAGTTTCCTCCCTTTCAGTCGACGATAGCTTGAAATATGGGGTGCTTAAGGATGCAATTCTGCGTGCATATGAGCTGGTGCCTGAAGCTTATCGGCAAAAGTTTAGAAATCACAGGAGGTCTGACAGCCAGACTTTTGTTGAATTTGCGAGGGAGAAGGGGTATCTTTTTGATAAATGGTGTTCTGCTAATGATGTCAAGGGTAACTTTGACTGTCTCCGCCAGCTGATTTTGTTGGAAGATTTCAAGTCTGGCCTTCCGGAGAAGATGGTAATCTTTCTGAATGAACAAAAAGTTTCTTCTCTGTCCAAGGCGGCAGTCTTGGCCGATGAGTTTATTCTAACTCATAAGAACACGTTTTCCTCTTTTCAACCAGCCAGAACTGTGGTACCTCGCTTTGTGAGGCCTGACCTTGATCATGATTCTCTAAAAAAGCAGAGGGATCCCCAATTACCATCTCGTGGCATTCGTGAGTGCTTTTACTGCCATAAGAAGGGTCATATCGTTGCAGATTGTCTTACTTTAAAGCGCAAACAGTCTCTGATGAACACTGACAAGCCCAAGGGAATGGGATTGTTTAAATGTTTGCCAGCTCCGGGCCCGGGAAAACCTCCAGTTGAACAGCGTGAACCTGACTCCTGTTTTAAACCCTTCATTTCACAAGGTTTTGTGTCGGTGACGGCTGATCTGAAAGATCAGCGCTTGGTAACCATCTTGCGAGACACAGGTGGTTCTCAGTCCATACTTCGTGACGGTGTCCTACCTTTGTCTTCCTTGTCCTCATGCCAGTCATCTGCAATTGTGCAGGGTATTGGGATGACGTTTGTTTCAGCTCCCTTGCATAAGCTTTATGTCCGTTCATCATTCATTAACATTCATTGTAAGGTCGCAGTTCTTCCTGCCTTGCCAGTAAAAGGGGTAGATTTTATCTTAGGCAATGACTTGGCTGGTGGGATGGTTGTGCCTGTTCCAGATGTGTTGGAAAATCCTGTGACGAGTGCTGGATCAGAAAGTTCGCAGATTGGTGCTGAGATTTTTCCGGCATGTGTGGTCACAAGAGCTCAGACAAAAAATATGGTCTTGATCTCTCTGACTCTTTTATTGTTACACAGTACCCTCCTGACCAAGTGGACGATGAGGTTCAGCTTAAAGTCGCAAAGCAATGTCTAAACTTGCCAAGTTTTGAGGGACTGAAGTTACCGATTTCTCGGGCAGACTTTATTGAAGCACAGACGAATGATGAGACTCTAAAAAAAATGTCATGCTTCTGTTTCTTCAAATGAAGCCATTGGGAAGAAAGCATCCCATTTTGTTGCTGATGGCATGTTGATGCGTCGATGGACTAGGGGAGAGTCTGAAGACTGGGACACAGTTTATCAGGTGGTTGTACCCAAATGTTTCCGTTCGGAAGTGCTACTTTTAGCTCATGATAATGTTTGGTCAGGACATATGGGGGTAACAAAAACTTACAAAGTCCTAAAGCATTTCTCTTGGCCAGGACTTAAGTCTGATGTTGTTAAGTACTGTCGAACCTGTCATGTATGCCAGATTGCAGGGAAACCGAATCAAGTGATTCATTCAGCTCCTCTTGTTCCCATCCCGGCAGTGGGGGAACCATTTGAAAGGGTGATTGTTGACTGCGTGGGACCTTTGCCGAAAACAAAGTCTGGAAACCAATTTTTGCTGACTGTTATGTGTGCTTCTACTAGGTTTCCTGAAGCTGTACCATTGCGGAGAATAACGGCACCAGTTATCTCCAAGGCGTTGGTAAAGTTCTTCTCAGTGTTTGGCCTACCAAAAGTAATCCAAACTGATCAAGGTACCAACTTTAAGTCAAAAACTTTTGCAGAAGTGGTTAAAATCTTGGGTGTCACTCATGTTACGTCAAGTTCTTACCATCCTGAGAGCCAGGGAGCTTTGGAACGTTTCCATCAAACTCTTAAATCAATGTTGTGCAAACACTGCCAGAGTTCTCAGAAGGATTGGGATGATAGTGTCCCACTTCTGTTATTCGCTGTCCGTGAAGCAGTTCAAGAGTCACTGGGTTTCAGCCCAGCGCAGTTGGTATTCGGACATGACGTAAGGGGCCCTTTGAAGGTTCTGAAAGACCAGTTGACTTTGCCAGAGAGGACTACTAAGACCATCCCAGAATATGTAGTTAAACTAAAAGATAAACTCCAGAAGGTTCGCGCTTTAGCTGAAAGTGCTCTGGCTTCATCTCAAAAGAGAATGAAGCAACGTTATGACAAAAAGGCAGTCATACGTTTGTTTAACCCAGGTGATAAAGTCCTTGTCTTATTACCTGTTCTTGGTTCTGCACTCTCCACCAAATTTGCAGGTCCATATGTCATCAGAGAAAAACTCAGTGACACCAACTACACTGTCAACACTCCTGATCGCAAGCGGCGAGTAAGGTTATGTCATGTGAACATGATAAAACTGTACTGTTCCAGGGAACCTGACCCGGTGGGGTCCACGGCGAAGGGGGAGGAATCCGTCTCTGCGGTGGCACCAGTGGTAACAGTGGAATCCCTCAGAGTTGACGAAAGTGTTGGTTTGGTGGAACCGACCCTTATGAAACATGGGGCCAGACTTGCTAATACAGAGGTGTTAGCTAATCTTTCTGAGTATCTTTCTCACCTTTCAGATGACCAGCGGAAGGACGTGGAAAAACTCATTTATGAGTTCCCTACACTTTTTGGTGATGTTCCTTCACAAACTGACCTAGTCTTTCATGACATTGTTCTGGTGGATCCAAAACCCATCAAGCAGAGTGCTTACCGGGTTAACCCTGTAAAAAGAGAGCTGATGAAGAAAGAGGTAGAGTATCTCATTGAAAATGGATTAGCAGTTTCAAGTAATAGTCCATGGAGTTCTCCTTGCCTGTTGGATATGAAACCCGATCGAAGTCCAAGATTCTGTACGGATTTTCGAAAAGTGAATGCTGTCACTGTGCCTGATGCACATCCTCTGCCTCGCATAGATGACTGCATCGATGAAATTGGTCCTGCTACCTACGTTAGTAAACTGGATATGTTGAAAGGTTACTGGCAGATCCCATTAACTGAAAGAGCTTCTGATGTTTCTGCATTTGTAACACCTGATCACTTTCTTCAATACACAGTGATGCCTTTTGGATTGTGTAATGCTCCAGCTACCTTCCAGAGGCTTGTGAACCTACTACTGGGAGAGGTGCAAAACTGTCAAGCTTATCTAGATGACATCGTGGTGTATTCCGACGACTGGACGAGACACGTTGCGACCTTGAGGGAGGTATTTCAACATTTATCGCACGCTAACTTGACTCTCAACCTTGCCAAATGTGAGTTTGGTAAAGGAACTATCCTTTACCTTGGTCAGAGGGTGGGAGGAGGATGTGTCTGTCCTGAAGATGCTAAGATCCAAGTGATTAATGCTTTCCCTGTTCCAAAATGCAGAAAAGAACTCCGCCGATTTTTGGGTATGATAGGTTACTATCGCAGGTTTTGAAAAACTTCTCATCTGTAGCATCTCCGTTAACAGCCTTAACCAGTCCATTACAACCTTTTACTTGGTCTGATGAGTGTCAGCAGTCTTTCGAGCATCTCAAAGCCATGCTCTGTTGTACTCCGGCGTTGTCTGCTCCGAATTTCTCTTTACCCTTTAAGATCGAGGTTGATGCCAGTGCAGTAGGTGCCGGAGCTGTCCTTCTGCAAGAGGATGTGCAGGGAATTGACCATCCTGTGAGTTATTTTTCTAGAAAGTTCAATACTCACCAAGTTAAGTATTCTACTATAGAAAATGAAACCCTTGCACTGTTACTGGCCTTACAACACTTTGAGGTTTATGTTGGTTCGAGTTCTGAACCTGTTAAGGTTTTCACTGATCATAATCTAGTGTTTCTCTCCAGGATGTTTAACCAGAACCCCCGCCTTATGCGTTGGGCTTTGATCATTCAAGAATACAACCTGGAGATCCATCACAAAAGGGGTTCAGAAAATGTGTTGGCTGACGCTTTATCTCGTGCAACTTCACTAAAGTAATAGATTCAAACGGTGTTTGACCTTTAAAGGGTGGAGGTGTTACGTGCAAAGAGTTTTTGCTGGCAGTTTCTATAGCTGTTTTCTTTTCCAGGTTCAACTTGCCTGATACACTGAGGTGAACCTTCCCTTTTTGTCGGTGATTGGCTGCTGTGTACCTGGTTGCCCAATCAGCTGTGGAGCCTGCCTTTAAATAGCCTACACCTGGTGGACACGGCGGCCATTTTGTTCTGATCCTGCCTTTGAGCTCAGAGTTTTTTTTGTCCCTGCTCTCTAGTTGTGAAGTTGAAGCTGAAGTCCTTTTAAAGCTGATTGCCAGGTATGTGGTGGGAAGGTTGTGGACCAGGTAAGATGGGGTACCCTGTACATCTGCACACGTAGTATCTGGATGTCTAAAAACACTAGGTAAGCGTGGGTAGTACCTCTCTTGTACTGGTTTTAGAACACCATTTTTGTAGATAAGTAAGTTAGGGTTTTCTTTCTCTTTTTATTCTCAGGATTAAGAGTTCAGTTAGGGTGTGTTTTGTTTTATTTATTTCATTTATTTGGTCAACCCACAGGTCCCTACTTTTCCCCCACATTAGTTTTTTTATTATCTTCAGCAAATAAACTTTTTTGCTCTTTAGCAGAACGGCCTCCTCCATTATTGTGACTGTCATGTTGCTTCCCCCACACCCTAGACTGGGGGGGAACGTAACAACCATCAAAGCTTTTGACACGTCGTCAAAACCTTTTTGCACCTGCAAAGCTGATACAGCAAACAGTTCCTGCAGAATGAGCTGATAGTGTTCAGGCTCCATCAGAGTCCCAGACACGCGGTTCCATCCATCTGTCGTGACCCGAGACATCTCTTGACTGAAGAGTCGGTGCCACGGTATTCTACAGCCCTTCGGTGCCAGAGGTCAACCGACCTCTTCGACCTTCGGATCCACCAAGAGGGTCTCCAGAACGAGTGAAGTAGACACACAGATGGCGTCTGATGTGTTTTGATAATAATCGACTTCTTAACTTAACGCAAACACAATTCTTTTACATCCAGAACTCGGCTCTCCTAGATACGGAAGTTCTGACCAACATCACATTCACACCTGCATCACATCTAGTTCCATCCATCACAGGAAATGTTAGTCAACCTGTCATGTTTTAATTGTTGGTCAAATAAATTCTTACTTTTATAAACCTGACTCTTTTCTGGATCTAAACGAAGTGTGTACATCCCCCGATAAATAAAGAACCCTAGAATCTTCTGATAAACACACAAAGACCAAGCAGGCTGATATTCTATGTTTAGATCGCAGCTTATTGGTCATAAGTAGAGGTAATATATACGGAGCTCTTAAAGCACTACATTTACCAAACCCTACATCTACGTTTGCTGACTTTCCTCTGTAGCTCATAGCTACATCAGGTCAGAGTGTGTTGGGTGTCAATCATCTGACTCCACCCTCACAGCCCCACTCTCAGCTCCAATTGGTATTTTCCAGGAATGACGAGACAAATGAGGTGGCCAAGATAGCAGTGGTGGGAACCGCCCACTGGGCTTCCACTCTGCTCTTCAGAAACCTACGGGTGACCGAGCGAGGGTTTGTCCATCTTTAATACAGTTTATATATCCCACTCAGAAACAGTGGAGCTTTTACTTTGAAGGTAGCCACAACAAAACATCTTGTCCAAGCACTTACCCACAAAGCTTTGCTTCTTGCTCTCCCACAGTGGAGCAGCTCGTACGCCGTTTGCCACCAGAGCGAAGAAGGCCTTCTTCACCTGAAACGATCAATCATTGGTGGATTGGTTGTTATTGAAGCCATATTGCTGTGTGTGTGTGTGGCTCCTGATCTTGTCTGAATCAGGAACTCTAAGAATATTAGATTTTTGACTTCCATCATCAATATTTCAAGGATTCATCTGTAATAAGGGCAATTCCTGCTGGTGACCTCACTGAAGGTAGGCGGAGTCTATCAGAACAGGAAGGGGTCCTCTAACTTGAGCAATACTCATGACTAGCCCATAATAGTAGCTAATCTCCTAGAGGGAACCCATCGTTACCAGGCGATGGCCCAGAGCACACTGGTCATCTGCAGCACTCACAGTCTGCCTCTATCAGTCATGTGTGCATCATCTTTTCTCTCGTTATCACTAAATGTTGCTGTTTGGTTTAGAAAAACACCAAAGAACATGCAGGTTGAATCCAATCAGCAGAAATGATCCAGTGGTAGGGATGGTGGTGGTCACCGTGCAGCTTCAGTAGCAAATTACAGTCCCCACTAGATGCATGACTGCTGGAACCACCAAGGTCACTAAATCAATAATCACCAAGCGTGTGATCCAACAAACATCAGCTGTGGCTTTTCAGCTCAAGACCATGCACCATGTGACTTCTGGTGTGCTGGAGTCCCTCAGAGCTCTGTCCTTGGACCGGACATCCCCTCGTGGCCAGCTGGGCTCGTCCTGTGGAAACATCAGAATTGGGGTGGAGAGGGTCTCACCTGCAGGGTGGTGTCAAACACCACCAGTTTGGAGCTGGTGGGGATGATGTCGTAGCATTTATGACATTTCATGAAGCGCATGTAGATGTCCCTCTCTGACTCGTTAGAAGCTGTGGAGACACAAACCAGATCAAAGACCTGCTAAGAGACCAGCAACCAGGAAACGGGTCTACGGCCTGGTCCAGAACTGAACAGGACACAGCTTCATCTAATTAAATAGTAGAGTCCAATCAGGTCCTGGTTCTGACAAATAAGGACCTGTGTGATGTCACTTCCTGTTTCTCTGATGAGCATCCTGATTGGCCACTGAGCAGATTCACCCTGTAGTGACTCTGGGTCAGAGTTTAACCTTTGACCTTTGCCTCCATCCAACTACACATCTTGGTGAAGTCCAGGGAGACATTTGACATCACTTCATGTCACCTGATACTCTAACATGCTGAGTCATGGAGAAATTAGAAACAATGGCCGTCTGTCTGCATCTCTATCAGATTATCATAATAGCGTTACAAGAAAACTAAGTGTTGTTGTTTCTAATCAGTTCAACTCAAAGGTGCTTTATTAATCCCAGAGGGAAATTAGAGTTTCAGTACACACAATTCTGAGATCAGACATACATGGGCAAGAGATCAGACATACATGGGCAAGAGATCAGACATACATGGGCAAGAGATCAGACATACATGGGCAAGACACATGACAAGAATTGGTGACTGTGGTCATTTGCAACCCGAGTCGCGCTACCATAGAGATCAGAGGGTTTACATAAGGACTGAGTCAGGTGGAGGAAAAAAGGCACTTCAGAGTTACCCTCCACAGGGAGGGCAGCTTTGCTCTGCAAAATGCAACAGACTTCAGACATCACACAACATAAGTGTCCACCAGGTGGGGTGGTGGGTTTGGGACTCTCCACACATCAGTTCCTGCAGCAGCGATAAGCAGCGCTCGTCACCTCAGTCTGGACAGGGGAAGGAGTTCGTTGGGTTTGGAGGGCACAGTGACTCCTGGAACGATTCAGCGGCCTTCACAGCTCGCAGTCCCGCCCAGGCTGGGATAGGGAGACAGAGTTGCCATGGCGACGGCAGCATTCCACATTCTGAGGGGGAGTATTCATTTCAGCCTCACAGGCTCAAGGGCACCAGATTCAACACCCCGATCAGCTGAGCCTAAGCTGCCTGTTGCTATGACAACATCACACCTGGCTGTCAGGCTCAGTAGCACCTGCCTTACAGACACCACTGAGGGCACAGAGCTCCGGTTAACTTTGGAGTCTTCATCATCATCACCTACCGGCATCATCCAGGTCCGGCTGGTCCGACATGCCGTCTGAAACCTCCACCTGTTGAGGAACACACAGAATGAGCCGTGGTGAGCCCCATCACCCTCACCCCCGGTTGCAGGAGGTAGCTCCGTTCCAGGTGTTGTGCTGAGAAAAGAATACCTGCTGGGATTTCTAACATGTTTACCCTACAGAGTCAAACATATCTGAAACCAGTCATCATCGTACGTCTTGTGCTGCTACACTCTACCACGTGACTTACATGGCAACTTAAGAACTCTAGATGTTCTTCTAAAAGCCCATAAGGATAACCACCAGCCCAGCGTACACGAAACAACAGAAGCCCTTGTCATCAAACTAAAACGACTGAAATCTGGAGACCTGGTTGACTTGTTTCTGTTTAAATCAAAAACCAACCCCTACCGGGAATTCTCCGACAGCGTTTCCAGCTGTTCCCTTAAGGAGCAGAAAGTGACATCTGTCCTAAACATGTGCACTTGTTCGGGTTTGATCCGGACTGCCTCTTTAGGGGTAATCGTTCTTATTTCTGTCTGGTGCTTTAATAATCAGATTACTATAATCTGGACCAGCTGATTTAAGACTTTATGAGTCATCACGTGATCCAGATGACACTCACTAATGAGTCGGAGCGAGTTTGTTCATTAGGTCATAAATAAAGCAGAGCGCGTATGTAGAGCTCAGCTGTTTTCCACCACCATGGATGTCACGTGATTTACTGCCCTACGTTCAGCACCGGTGCGCGCTCCCGCGATAGCGCGCGCGGTGCAGCGTCCGCATCATGAACGCTAGCGGCTTCAGCAGCAGCAGGAGGTGTTGCGCAGCATCTGGTCACCATCACGTCTCCGTGTTAGGGTTAGGGTTAGACGGTCACACTACCGGTAGGGTTCGGTGCTGGGACCAGCGTGAGGAGGTGACACCGCGCTGCCTATGACGTCAGACCGTTTCCTTGGTAAAATGGGTTAGATTCGGCGGTGATGAGCAAGTCAGCACCTACCTGACCTCCGCCGTCCACCCTGTCGCTGCTCTGGCCGTCCCCGCACGAATACATCAAATATTTACCGTTCCGTCTTGCGCCTCAGCCCGGTTAGGGGGCTCCTGCGCCGGTAAACGATCGTCTACAGTCGGTAAAAGTCGTGTGGGTCCGTCCACAGTCCACTGTCAAGATGCTAGCATACTTCCGGTGATAATTTTCACAATAAAAGTTCTGCGATTAGAAACCGAATGCATTAAAAAACGGGACAAGACACGGTTCTGTTATAGACGGTATTTGTAGATAGCAGTAAATAATTATGTGTTCATCCCATTAAAGTCCAGATAAAACACACACACACACACACACACACACACACACACACACACACACACACACACACACACACAGGGGGGTGTACAGTGGAGTTCCAGCTGATGGCCTCCAGGAGAGAATCAGCAGAACACCAGACCAACTGTAGCTTCTCTGGGGAGAAAGTAGTACTAGTTATCTCCTCTCCTCTAGTCTGTGACTAGTTATCTCCTTAACTAGTGTGTGACTAGTTATCTCCTATCATCTAGTCTGTGACTACTTACCTCTTATCACCTTTTCAATGACTATCTCCTTTCATCTAGTCTGTGACTAGTTATCTCCTATCATCTAGTGTGTGACTAGTTATCTCCTATCATCTAGTCTGTGACTAGTTATCTCTTATCACCTTTTCAATGACTATCTCCTTTCATCTAGTCTGTGACTAGTTATCTCCTATCATCTAGTGTGTGACTAGTTATCTCCTCATCTAGTTTGTGACTAGTTATCTCCTATCATCTAGTCTGTGACTAGTTATCTCCAATCATCTAGTGTGTGACTAGTTATCTCCTATCATCTAGTCTGTGACTAGTTATCTCTTATCACCTTTTCAATGACTATCTCCTTTCATCTAGTCTGTGACTAGTTATCTCCTATCATCTAGTCTGTGACTAGTTATCTCTTATCACCTTTTCAATGACTATCTCCTTTCATCTAGTCTGTGACTAGTTATCTCCTATCATCTAGTGTGTGACTAGTTATCTCCTCATCTAGTTTGTGACTAGTTATCTCCTATCATCTAGTCTGTGACTAGTTATCTCCAATCATCTAGTGTGTGACTAGTTATCTCCTCATCTAGTTTGTTACTAGTTATCTCCTATCATCTAGTCTGTGACTAGTTATCTCCTATCATCTAGTCTGTGACTAGTTATCTCCTATCATCTAGTGTGTGACTAGTTATCTCCTCATCTAGTTTGTGACTAGTTATCTCCTATCATCTAGTCTGTGACTAGTTATCTCCTATCATCTAGTGTGTGACTAGTTATCTCCTCATCTAGTTTGTGACTAGTTATCTCCTATCATCTAGTCTGTGACTAGTTATCTCCTATCATCTAGTGTGTGACTAGTTATCTCCTCATCTAGTTTGTGACTAGTTATCTCCTATCATCTAGTCTGTGACTAGTTATCTCTTATCACTTTTTCAATGACTATCTCCTATCATCTAGTCTGTGACTAGTTATCTCCTATCATCTAGTGTGTGACTAGTTATCTCCTCATCTAGTTTGTGACTAGTTATCTCCTATCATCTAGTGTGTGACTAGTTATCTCCTCATCTAGTCTGTGACTAGTTATCTCCTATCATCTAGTGTGTGACTAGTTATCTCCTCATCTAGTTTGTGACTAGTTATCTCCTATCATCTAGTCTGTGACTAGTTATCTCCTATCATCTAGTGTGTGGCTAGTTATCTCCATCATCTAGTGTGTGACTAGTTATCTCCTATCATCTAGTGTGTGACTAGTTATCTCCTCTCATCTAGTCTGACTAGTTATCTCCTCTCCTCTAGTCTGTGACTAGTTACCTCCTCATCTAGTTTGTGACTAGTTGTCTCCTATCATCTAGTCTGTGACTAGTTGTCTCCTATCATCTAGTCTGTGACTAGTTACCTCCTATCATCTAGTCTGTGACTAGTTACCTCCTATCATCTAGTCTGTGACTAGTTACCACTTCTCCTTTATTCAGTGACTAGTCATCTAGTCTTCTCTGGTCTGTGACTTGTTATCTCCTCTTATCTAGTCTTTAACTCAATATCTCCTGTCCTCTAGTTTGTGACTAGTCATCTCGTCTCCTCCAGTCTGACTTGTTATCACTTCTCCTGTAATCTCTGACTAGTCAACTCCTCTCCTCCAGTTTGTGACTAGTCATCTTGTTTCCTCTAGTCTGACTTGTTATCACTTCTCCTGTAGTCTCTGACTAGTCAACTCCTCTCCTCCAGTTTGTGACTAGTCATCTCGTCTCCTCTAGCCTGACTTATCACTTCTCCTGTAGTCTCTGACTAGTCAACTCCTCTCCTCCAGTTTGTGACTAGTCAACTCCTCTCCTCTAGTTTGTGACTAGTCATCTCGTCTCCTCTAGTCTGACTTGTTATCACTTCTCCTGTAGTCTCTGACTAGTCAACTCCTCTCCTCCAGTTTGTGACTAATCATCTTGTCTCCTCTAGTCTGACTTGATATCACTTCTCCTGTAGTCTCTGACTAGTCAACTCCTCTCCTCTAGTTTGTGACTAGTCATCTCGTCTCCTCTAGCCTGACTTATCACTTCTCCTGTAGTCTCTGACTAGTCAACTCCTCTCCTCCAGTTTGTGACTAGTCAACTCCTCTCCTCTAGTTTGTGACTAGTCATCTCGTCTCCTCTAGTCTGACTTGTTATCACTTCTCCTGTAGTCTCTGACTAGTCAACTCCTCTCCTCCAGTTTGTGACTAATCATCTTGTCTCCTCTAGTCTGACTTGATATCACTTCTCCTGTAGTCCCTAACTAGTCAACTCCTCTAGTTTGTGACTAGTCATCTCATCTCCTCTAGTCTGACCTGTTATCTAGTCTAGTCGGTCGGCAAGATGGTGCCTGTGCTTGGCCTAGCCGCGGTCACCGGCCACTTTTTCAAACTTTTCTCCACTATCCTCCTCTTTTCCACCTTGCTCCTGTCTGCGATCCTCTTCAGTAGTGTCCCCGCTACCATCTCCCATGATCACCAGACTCTTTTGTCCTTCCGTTCGTTCACAATAGCCCAAGATGCATCGAGGATGTACCATCCTGTTTGTTTACCTGAGCGGCGCACTGGCCCGGAAGCAACCGACGATCCAGAGCTGCGCACCTCTAGCGATGTTTGTCCGGTCCCGGGAAAACGTCGGAGGAAAAGAGGTAAACGAGCAGGAATCCAGGTGAGAATAAGACTTCTCTTAAAGCGTGGTTTATCTGGTAAACATCGGCGTGATCTTCTAGCTTCTTGTCCTTTGTTTGGTGACCTGAGCGCCACTTCCGCATTCCCGCCAGGCCGCGTTGCGACGCGGTTCATCCGTCCAAGTTTTTAAAGGTAGGTTTGTCCTCATTCCTCAGTGGTTTCTCCTGTTCCCTCCATAAGTGGTTTTTATAAACACCGTGGATCTAACCCTGCTAATTTACGTCCACTAACTCCAGCTGGTTCTGTAGTTTCTGATTCCTCCACCTCACTCAGCATGGCTCTATTAAACACCTGCTCTGTTAGCAATAAGTCCTTCCTGCTCGATGATCTAATTATGTCTAAAAACCTGGATTTTCTGTTTCTGACTGAAGTTTGGCAGCAAACATCTGATTATTCTGGTCTGATTGAACTCTGCCCGAGTGGTTATTCTTTTCTTAGCCAGTCCCGGGGTTCTGGTCGTGGTGGAGGCCTAGCTGTTGTTTTCAGAGACCATCTTCCATGTAGCTCTACAACCTCTGGTCACTTTGCTTCCTTTGAACTGCAGCTGATTAAAGTCGGGCGTAAGGACCCGTTCTACTGTGCTGTGGTCTATCGTCCACCTGGTCCAAACAGTTCTTTCCTTCAGGAGTTTAGTGACTTTCTATCCTCCACTGTGAAGCTGTCCAGACTGGTGATTGTTGGTGACTTTAACATCCACGTTGATGATCCCTCCGATCTCTTTGCCATGAATTTCTCCAGCCTTATGGACTCCTTCAGCTTTACCCAGCATGTTTCTGGCCCCACACACACCAGGGGGC
The DNA here is from genome assembly GCF_043380555.1 of Nothobranchius furzeri. Classification (NCBI taxonomy): domain Eukaryota; kingdom Metazoa; phylum Chordata; class Actinopteri; order Cyprinodontiformes; family Nothobranchiidae; genus Nothobranchius; species Nothobranchius furzeri. The sequence goes on from NC_091747.1 coordinate 64,794,312, forward strand.
ACACTCTAGACCTTGTTTTTACGCTGAGTCTAAATGCGGACAGTGTTTGTCCTGAGGACGTTTATATTTCAGATCACCATTGCATTTTCTTTAACTTGTCAGTTTCTGCGTCCCCACCTCCTGCTCGCCGTATGGTTAGTTCTCGTTTTCTTAATGAGAGCACAGCTAGCAATTTTTCTGCTGCTTCTGATCCACCCTGTTCTTCTGATAACGACCCAGATTCCTTAACTTCTCAGTTTAACGAGCACTGCCTCTCCATTCTGGACAACATCTGTCCTGTCAGAACCAGATCAGGTCCTGCAGTGAACCCTACTCCCTGGTTTAATGACAGCCTTCGCAGCCTGAAGCGCCAATGCAGAAAAAATGAGCGTTTGTGGAAGAAAACCCATCTCCACGTCCATCTGCTGCACCTAAAGGATCTTCTGACATCCTTTAACTCTGCAGTCAGAGACGCCAGGGTTTCCTATTTCTCCAACCTGGTGTCCCAGAGCAAAGGGAACCCCAAGGTGCTGTTTAACACCATCAGCAGCATCGTCTCTCCTGCCTCTCCTACAGCCTCCATCCACTCTGTTGCAGACTGTGAGAACTTTCTGTCTTTCTTTGTGGACAAAGTCAATAAGGTTAGATCTAGCATCTCTCCTTCAGCCTTATCGCCGCCTCTCCCGACTCCAACCAGGCCCATCATCCTAGATAGCTTTGCTCCTGTTTCTTTGCCTGAGTTAACCAAACTAGTTAACTCTATGAAGACCTCTGCATGCCCCCTCCACATCTTACCCTCATCTTTGTTTAAAAGTGCTTTTCAGTCCATCGGTCCCAGCGTGCTCTCTATAATTAATGCTTCTCTGGTCTCTGGTCAGGTCCCTGCTTACTTTAAGAACGCTGTAATCCACCCGCTTCTTAAAAAACCGAGTCTCGACCCCTCTCTCCATAGCAGCTTCAGACCCATCTCTAAACTTCCGTTCATCTCCAAGATCTTGGAAAAGGTTGTGGCTAAACAACTCACAGCTGCTCTTGATGAACATAACATCTATGATAGCTTCCAGTCAGGTTTTCGTAGAGCTCATTCTACTGAAACAGCTCTTCTTAGGGTCTCTAATGACCTTCTGACTCACAGTGATGCAGGGGACTGTTCTGTTCTGGTCCTGCTGGACCTGACTGCAGCCTTTGACACTGTTGACCATCACCTGCTACTGGAGAGGCTGAGAGACTGGGTAGGCCTATCAGGATCTGCTCTGGAGTGGTTCTCCTCTTATCTATCTGAGCGCTCCTTCTCTGTGGCCGTCTCCAAGTTTAGGTCCTCCACCACCTCTCTTACCCATGGTGTCCCACAAGGATCTGTGCTGGGGCCTCTGCTCTTCCTCCTCTATCTGCTTCCTCTTCAGCACATCCTGAGCTCCTTCAAAGAAATCTCCTACCATCTTTATGCAGATGACATCCAACTGTACATCTCCTTTAAGCCCCATGAGATGTCTAAGCTGCAGCTGTTACACACCTGCTTAGACTCTATCAGAACCTGGATGGTGGGAGCTTTCTTCAGCTGAATGAAGATGAGACTGAGATCCTCATCTGTGCCCCAGACAAGCTGGTTCCCAAAGTCAGAGACTCTCTTGGTCAGCTTGCTTCTCACACCAAACCTTCTGTCAGGAATCTGGGCGTGACCTTTGACCCAGCTCTCACCCTGGATTCTCAGTTTTCTTGTTCGCTCTTCCTTCTTCCATCTCAGGAACGTTGCTAAGCTGAGTCCCATTCTGTCCCGCTCTGAACTTGAGACAGTTCTCCACACCTTCATCTCCTCACGCTTAGACTACTGTAACTCTCTTTTCACGTGTCTGAGCAGAACCTCCCTGAACCGTCTACAGGTGGTTCAGAACGCCTGTGCTCGGCTTCTGACCAAGTCCTCCAAACACACCCACATCACCCCGCTTCTCCTCCAGCTTCACTGGCTGCCAGTCAACTTCAGGGTTCATTTCAAGACCCTGGTTCTGGTCTATAGGGCCTTACATGGACAAGCACCATCTTACATTGGTGATCTTCTTAGTCCCTACACCCCCAGCAGGTCCCTGAGGTCCAGTGATCAAAGCCTACTGGTTGTGCAGCACCAGGCTAAAGGTCAAAGGTGACAGATCATCTGCTGCTGTGGCCCCCAGACTCTGGACCTCTCTCCCCCTGAGCCTGAGATCAGTGGACTCAGTGGTCTCCTTTAAAAAGCAGCTGAAGACTCGCGCTGCTGCGAACCGGTTCCGCCGTCACATTCCCGCAGAAACTGGTTGATCACACCGGGGCCAGACTACTAACATGTGGCTTTACAACCACAATGTCCTCAGAACTGAAAACGCTTTTAAAAGGGAGGGAGGAGTCCTAACTGTTGCTGCAGGCGTGTTGTGTGAGAGTGCAGTTATATACTGGTTAATATATGTTTGGGTTCAGTTGCTTTCATGTGGCCTAATGTGAGTCTATTTGGGATCATTGGAATGATCAGCAGCATTTCTTGATGTGACTTTATGGCAGTTGCCCAGGGCATCATCGCAAGGAGGATGGCATTCATTTACTTTTGTTTTATTTGGTATTTTTTCAGTCATTTTTGGAAATAGTGATTAATTCACAGCCTATGTTTAATTTCATTTAAAAATTAGTTGTTTGACATCCCCAATTATAATAAATGTCTACAGATGAGATCAAACAAAACAGATGAGAATTGCCCTTAAAGAGCAAGTCACCCCCAAATAAACTTTTTTTTGCTGATAAACTAAATAAACGAGTGTCTAATCGTGCTGCAGACACGTGTCGTCAATAATTTGGCACTTCAGTGCATCTTAGTTAAAATTTAAATATTCTGCCTAAAACTGTCAGTGCTGTGCCGTTGTCAAAAAAACTGCACTGTATTTTAATTTAAATCTGCCACCGCTATTGGCTAAGAAGTATGCTATGATGTAAACTGGTACATTATGATGTCACATTGCTGTCGTGAGCCTGAGTGTGTGTGTATTTGTTAGCGGCTCCGCCCTCTCGGTCTGCCAGGCAACAGCATGTGTTGGATTTTTCAAACATGAAGTGGGAGTGGAGTTAGACTCTGGTAGGGGGTGACTTGCTCTTTAAGCTGTTTAACTTGGACCAAGCTTTTTAGGTCACAGATAGGTGTAGCTTAGGGTCTCTGTCTATACACCTTATTAGACAATTTAGGTGATGGCATGTTGTTTTTCTGCTATTGAACTGTTTTCTAATAATGTTGTGTTTAATAAAGTGAAGGAAGGAGAGAAATAACGTTTACCTAGCTGTTTTTAAAAATGTCCCCATGTAATCCGATTAATCGATTAATCGTGTCGAGACCCCATCCGATTCATCGATTATCCAAATAATTGTTTGTTGCAGCCCTAAACGACAAGCTGGAATATTCTTTGCTGCTCAAACTGCTGCAATGGTTCCTTTCAGAATAAAAGCTGAACCATCAAGACCCAGGCTAGGGTCTCACCAGACGCTAACATTGTCGTGACCCGGGAGCATCTCACAGACAGGTCTGGCCGGCAACTGTTGCTTTTCCTACCGGCTGCGGTTCGGAAAAGGTCAAGCTGGACCTCGACATTCCTGATCTAACGGGGGCTTCCACGAAGGGTAGGTAGACCGACAAATGGCGTCGAATGTGTTTATGAATCTCCTAATCAAAGCTTAACGCAAAGACATCACCTTCAGTTCCCATCAGAACTAATCGCTTCTTCGGATTTGCTTGTTCTGAGCATCACACGTCATCCATTCACCGTCTCATCCTGCTTAGTTACACCATACATGTAGTGTTTAAAGTTAGTCTAGTTTAATTTGTTAGTAATAAAATTCTTAACTTTTAAACTTGACTCTCTCTTCTGTTGTCTCTAAGTGAATACCAAGCTGTTATCTAATCCCTGCATTAAAAAGTTCCAATCTTCTGGTTTAAAATAACCTCACAGATCCATAAGGTGGATTTCATATTTCCTATGGAATCCTACGCCTTATGGCTCATTAAATAACATGTAATTTAAATCATTACTGAATGGCGAGCCATAGGCTGATATCTGTACATTATGAACACTTCGTGCTCATTCTGAGACATTTTTAAACAGTAAAACACAAACTTATGTTTCTGGTTGAAAACGGGACGATCTCGTACTGCGCCACTAGAGTGCAGCATCTCCATTTAAAACAAGGAGGCGCTGATCCATCTCTCTTCATCTAAGTCTGACGTCATACACAGCCATTTTAATTCCACCTACAACCATTGGAGTTTCTAGCAAAGAACGCATTTTTTCCTTCTGTCATCTTGCATGTAAATATATGTTTGAATATGTTTTTGGAGTAATTCGTGACACTGTGTGATAACTTGTGTAATAGAGATAGAGATCTCCACCGGGAGTTCGCTTCCAGATTGCCGATTTGATCGGTAGTCAGCCCCGTTGAGCTGCTTAGCAATAGCTGCTAAATATAAGCTTCTTAAATGGAATAGCTTCCGGGCAATACGAATTGTCCACGCTAAATTAGGCCGAATATTAATACGAATACTCACGAACGTTCGATTATTCGCGCCGGCCAGTTCTACTGCAGAATTGGACAAAATCGCCTGATTCAGCTGACAGGTCCTGCTAGCTTAGCGCTTAACTGCTAAGCTTAGCTTTCGATTTCGGCAAAAACAGAGTTGCAAACCGTAGCTGAAAATCGATCGACACAGCGCTCCCGTGTCTTCTAAATCCGCTACCCACAAAGGGATAAAAATTTGCTTCGTTCGAGTTGATTTAGCAGCATTTTTAACACTTCGGTGTGAGAAACGGACCTCGGTAGCATTTGAGCCACCGCCAGTGGACGGACGGCGCATGCGCACCAAATCGCCATCTTGCCTGGTAAGACCACGCAGCTCGACCAGGCATTTGTGGTAAGGTCAGTAGAGTGACATTTCGGGGTCATTACTGTTATGCCTGAATGTTCATTCAAAACACAAACATTTCTCCTGTAACAAAGCTAATTTACAATCAACCGGTAAGAACTGTTTCTTATTCAACTTCCATTAATTTTATAACAAATTAAAGGACTGGTGGTATTAAAATAAGTTCAGAGGAAATTAACCATTTAACATCCCTCATTCTACAGATGAGAAATGAGTTTCAACTGCAACTTTCTGAACTGAAAGATATGCAGCTTGCTGAGATGAGAAGCATAAAATCGCAGCTTTTCAATCTGCAACAGGAAGTCACAGAAATCTGAGATTTTGGAAATGATTTTCAAGTGGGAGGGGCGGCAACCCTGTGTTCTGCTGATCTGCCAGATAAAATGAGAACGCTGCAATCGGATGTTTTAATTGGCTCTGAATTACAGGAAACCCTCAACACCTCGTAATTCACTCCATCCACATTGATGATAAGTGACACCCCCACGGACAGTGGCCCGTCGCCCCCTGGTGTCGAGCCTGATGAAATACTGCTGGGACCGCTCCTGCCACAGTAGATGTCATTTTGCAACAGGTGCTCCCCTGCAACGCACTTTTAGATACAGGTTCAGATTTTACTATCATGAGCAAGTCTCTTTATGGCCATGTCTGCTTGGATGTGGGGGGGGGGGGGGGGGCGCCCTCCAGAACTGATTCCCTGTGCATTAACTATCCGTGATTTCTCTGATTCTACAGTGCTCTTGTCTTCTAAGACTCTGCTCCAGTTCACGATCGGGCCCATGAGCTTGACACACCCCGTGTACAACTGTGAGAGTGGGACCATGCCTTTGCTCATAGGTATCGATCTTTTGAAGTGCTAGGACGCTTTTATCGACATTGGAGACGGAGAACTGAGGGCAGGTGTTAGAAGACCTCGACCGTTCACTCCACCTTCTTTCCCTGACTCACACTGCCTTGCGGTAAGTGGTCCTGAGCGGAGGGAAACCGCATGCTCACTGCCGAGCTCAAAGCCATCAGAGACTCCCTCTGATGTTCTGTCTCAGATTGAACAGGTTGTGGACTAAGCAGATGCTCTTACCAACGATGTCGAGCGAGACAAACTACAACAACTTTTGTTAAAATACAAAGACTTTCCTTAACTCGACTCCTTGGACTGTGGTCTAACCTCTATCCATGAGGTCAGGATTCCTACACTGCCACACGCTGCGCCGACTTTTGTGGGTCAATACAAGATTCCCCTGGCGTCCCACGGACCAGTCCAGGAAATCATTGGAAGTCTCTTGGCTAAAGGGATCAGCCGACCCTGCAACAGCACCTACTCGGCTCCATTGTGGCCATAAAAGAAGCCTAATGGTGAGTGGCGACTAACCATTGACTACAGGCAATTCAACAAACAAGTTCCCTTGTCTAGGTGGCCGATGGCGCGCCTGGAACAAGAACTTCCAAAAGTGAAAGATGCTAAATACTTCTCCACCCTTGACATTGCGTCTGGATTCTGGACAATTCCTATCCATAAATTGGACCAACACAAACGAGCCTTCTCCTTTGCCAACCACCAGTACACCTTCACTCTGTGTCCTTTTGGTTATTCCAACTCACCAGCTGAGTTCAAAATCTTCTTGGACAAAGCCTGCCCTGATGCTCGAGAGTGAGGTACCCTCATCTATGTTGACGACATTCTTGTTCGTAAGCGTACCTTGGATGACCACCTGTCCGAGCTGGACCACGTCATGGGTCAACTCGCAGCTGCAGGTGCAAAGATTTCTCTCACCAAAGGTCAGTGGTGCAGGTCACAAGTTCAGTTTGTTGGCCTCCTAGTGGGACCACAGGGAGTGCAGCCTCAACTTGGCAAAATTCAAGGTGTGGCCACCATCGCACCTCCTACGAACGTCTCTGAACTTCGGAGCTTCCTAGGTGTGTGCAACTACTCGCGCTTGTTCGTAGAACATTACGCTGAGATAGCGAGACCTCTGACTAATCTACTGAAGAAGGATGTGCCTTTCGAGTGTACTGAGCAGCAGCAACAGGCCATGGATGACCTGAAGGCCGCGTTATGCTCAGCTCCGTGCTTGGCGCTCCCCGATTGTGACAAGGAGTTCCACCTTGAGGTCGGTTTCTCAGCTCACAGTTTGAGTGCTGGTCTCTACCAAGTATATGACTGCGACAGGCGTGTTGTAGCCTATGCTAGTAAGCTCTTGTCCGGTCCTGAGTTGAAGTACTCTGGCTGTGAAAAAGTTTTGCTGTCCACCATGTGGGCGGTGAAACATTTTCTAGCTACATCGGTGGACAGAAAATCATCATTGAGACTCAGCACCAGCCAGCGACCTTCCTTAACAGTCAGCACATTAGAGATGGTGTGGTGACCAATGCGCAAATCGCGTCATGGCTGCTGGTTCGTCAAAGCTTCGACATCGAAGTACGCTACGCCCAGAACCGCCGTAGCCCTCTTGGCATGGGTTTGGCTGCGTGCCAACACTGCTCGGATGACGCTGTCGCGTCAGTCCTGCCAGCTAGCCCTCCTCAGACTCTTCTAAACCCCAACCTTCACTACTTCGATCAGTCTCTCTGTGTGGGCTTGCCGACCGTGTGCATTGATGGCAGTTCTTTTCGACACGGTGCTGCGCCTAGGGCAGGCGTGGGTGTCGTCTGGTTGAACGCTGACCAGAAGGACTCCCGATGTTACTGGTTGGGTCCTAAGACCTCACAATTTGCAGAAGTGGCTGGGATTTTGATAGTACTACACCTTGCTGTGGACCGTGGGGTCCGTGAGCTAGTGATTTCCACTGACTCAGACTACGCGCGTCTCAGTTTCATTTGTCATCTACCTTCTTGGAAGAGTAACGGGTTCCAAATCTCTAATCGGAAGCCTGTTAAACATCAGGGCCTCTTCATGGCTTGTGATGCCCTAGTGACGGCACATGACATGAACATTTATTGGCGTAAAGTCAAAGGACATTCTTGTGCACCTGGAACTGATAAGGATCTGAACGACCTTGCAGACTATCTTGCCAAACAAGGCGTGGACATTACATCACTTCTCCTGTAGTCCCCGACTAGTCAACTCCTCTCCTCTGGTTTGTGGCTTGTAATCTCTTCTCTAGTCTGTCCCTTTGGAACCTGCACACAGTGCTGTCCAAACCAACACTCACCAGCCTCTTCATAGATGGAGACGCAAACATGGGTGGAGCCTGAGGAGGTGGCTGGCTGCAGGTGGAGGAGAAAGAAGAGACTTGGAAGGCTCCCAGTCCAGGATCAGGTGGGGAGGAGAATGAGCGCAGCCTCCTGGTCTCTGGACGCCGTGGCTCCGTGAGGTATGTCTCCAGCTCAAAACCACTGAACTCCTTCTGATAAGTGGGTGGAGGAGCAAGTGGAGTAGTGGAAGACAGGCTGTTGGCTGCAGGGAGGAGGAGGAGGAGGAGGAGAGAAATTCAATTCAGTTTATTTCTACAGCTCCACATCATTGAGTCATCTCAAGGACCTCCACACAGTAAACAATATAGGTCATTAAGCCAGTCAGTAACAAGTTTCCTATATAAGGAACCCAGCAGGTTGCATCAAGTCACTGACTAGTGTCAGAGTCTTTACAGCAATCCTCACACTAAGCAAGCATGCAGCGACAGTGGAGAGGAAAACTCCCTTTTAACAGGAAGAAACCTCCAGAGAATCCTGGCTCAGTATAAGCAGCCATCCTCCACGACTCACTGGGGATGGAGAAGACAGAACACACACACACACACACACACACACACACACACACACACACACACACACACACACACACACACACACACACACACACACACACACACACACACACACACAACGCGCTTATTGTCAAACGGGGGCAAATGTTATTTTAGGTTTGTGTGAAAAGACGTGTAGGACTACAAATGCGTCTGACCACACGACATTATTGAACCAGATACGGAATCTTCCATTGGAAGGGGAGGAGCCTAAGGCTCCCTCCATCTAGAATCTTTGATCTGAAGTAGGTCTCTACAGGCTGATTGTAAACTCAGTTGAAACCCCATCACAGATCTCCCTGACTGATGCAGGAAGTGCTCTCCATCAAGGCCCGGGGTGTTTCTCAATGTCAAGGAGCCTCGCCTTGATGTCTTGCCCCCCCCCCCCCCCGCGGTTGCCTAGGAGATACGTCATCAGGAGCTGCCAAGACGTGTTCCAATGTTTATGTTCTACCGAGGCGTGTTCTCCATTTGTTAGCCGTTTAGCTAGCTGAGCAAGGATACACGGGAGGTGTCTTGTAGCCTAGCCTTGGTCAAAAATTACCCAGAATACACCGCAGATTTTTCAAAAGGACAGCAGATCAGAAGCCGGCAGCTACTTCAGGACAAATTTCAAGTTTAAAGGTAAGTCAACTAATTTAAAATGTTTTTTTAGATCCAAAGAAGTTATCTATGGTTGGTTAGTAGCTTAGTAGTTGCAGCTTCGGTGGCTAGCGGGTAGTAACTCACTTATATTTGTCATTTAGTAAACATAAACACAATTTAAAAAGTAAAAGGTTCATTATATATTTATGTTGAAACTAATACGTATAAAAGAACACACGCCTCGGTAGAACATGAACACTGGAACACGTCTTGGCGGTTCCTGATGACATATCTCCTAGGCAACCGGGGTGGGGCCAAGACATCAAGGCAAGGTTCTTTGACATTGAGAAACACCCCCTGTTTAGTCTAGGTCATCCATGTTGGTCCAGGAGCATCAATCATCACTTCCTCCGTGACTGATCCATCTCGGCTGAGCTGCTCCAAAAACCACAGCAGTCTCCATGACAACAAGGGTGAAACAAGGACAAATCTGAAGGACAGCTTCAGGGGCAGATGAGAGTACAAATGACAGGATGTCAGTGAAAGCAGCAGCAGCTTTGCTCTGAGGTGGTTTACTTGCTCAGGTTTCCTCTCACATGGGAGTTAAACTCACCTCAGCCTGATCCCAGATCAGTTCCAGAGAAAACCTTCAGCTGGTTTCCTGGAGCGTGATGACTCAAGTGTGATCGGTTGGACAGAACACGGCGAAGCACAAGGAGATTAGAACCCGGTGAAGTGATACACACCGACACGCGGGGCAGATGGGCCGAGTGTGGGGCGCGGCTGAGCTGGAGCTGACAGCAACAACAGGATCAGGTTTGTTTTCACATGATCCTCCTTTTCCTGAACTTTCAACACTCGCCAGTGAGGAGCAGAACCCTGCAAACTGGTCTCACTGCAGAAACCAGCTGCAGGCCTAAAGGAACCCGGGACAGTCCAGGCTTGCTTTAGCACCCCCAGTGTCCGGTTTAAATCCCTGTCCTACAAACAAACGGACCGCCTTCTCTTCACACTGCGGTTTCTGACCGTTCTGCCTCTACTCCCGTCTTCTTCTGCAGTTGTGTCCTCCTTCTCATTTTCCAGTTTGAAGTTAAACTGAGTTTAGTCAAAATCATTTCCATATTTATTTATGTTTGTTCTTGTGAAGAGCCTCGTGATTTCATCTTGAGAGGTGCTATAAAAATGGTTTCTTCTTCTCCAATAAACCCCAACCATCAAGAACTAGGGATGCACCGATGGATCGGCATTTGATCGTAATCGGCCGATAGCTCCCCTTTCGGTTTTGATTGGAATTTTCAAATAGATCAAAGCAGACCGATCAGGTAGGGTTGTCACGGTAACCAGTGTAGTGGTAAACCCCGGTAAAAAAAAAGTTGACAATAATAATAACCGTCTTGTTTTTAAAAAACTATATTATCTTGGTGGATTACCGTGGCTGCGGTGTAGGCGCGGTGACCCTTACCAGCCACCGTATCATCTGCTGAAGTTGCCGGCGGCACATGCGCACTTTGTTGTTTACAACAAAACTTTCTTGAAGCTAAAGCTGAAATAATGGCCAAAGGAGGAGACGGCAGCGCTCGGGACATTTATTATCCCTCAAAGAAGACAAAGTGGGAAGTACGGACATCTTTTAGATATCTGAAGAATGCCGAGGGACAGTTGATAGAAGACGGCTATCCTGTTTGCAGCACGAGCAGAAAAAGAGTCTGTGAAAGGCAGCAACGCTTCAGATCTCATGACACATCTGCGTGACCATCACCCACAACTCTGCAGTCAACGCAAGGCAAGCTAACGTTAGCGTTTTAGCTAAAATGCGTGATCCGAGGATTTGGGTTGAGGGAGAATGCAACGAGTGGCTATATAAAGCAGCCGCAGCGCCGCTACCTGCATATAAACCGTGTCGCGGACACCGCCATGTTGAAATGACGCTATGCATTACGGGGCTCCCAGCGGCAGATAAGAGTTGGTCTCTCTCCTAGAATAATTATGAATTTAACAACGATTACTGCCTGATGACATTTTCCCACATCTGCAAAGCTCACTGGAAGGACACAAACCGAGGACAATATTTTCCTGATATAGGGTTTATTACTCAAGTAAGGGTAAAAAAGTATCTGATTAGAAGGCTACTTGAGTACTGAGTATCATCTGATCTAATATTTTTAAAATGATGACATCAAACAGACATAAAATAAGAAGTTATGGGCAAATATTGGTATTTTAAAGACTAAAGGGGAAAAATGTAAACAAATAAACAACATAATTACAAAATAACACATTTTAGGCTAAATTTAGACACAAACTGAGGACAATATTTCCTGACATACAGGGTTTATTTAATCGTGTGAAAATGTAGCACGTTTAAAAAAATACAGCGATAATACCGAAAACCGTGGTAATTTTGGTCACAATAACCGTGAGGTTACATTTTCACACCGTGACAACCTTAATACAGACCATTTTGGATTAGGTTACATTCCCTTTATTCCCAGATTATGTAGTTTGTAGCACTCATTATAATGTTGTAGAAAATTTCTGGCCAATCCACGTGATCGGTATCGGTGATCGGTATTGGTGATCGGCAGCAAAAAACCTGATCGGTGCATCCCTATCAAGAACACAACTCTAACAGTGCACATTTAGTATAATTAGAAAAGTGCAAACAGAAAGTCTGGAGAAGCTGTAAACATATTTGTGCCTCAAAGGCCTTGACTGTAGCCTACAGTTGAAGTTTAAAAAAAAAGCCCAAACTCATGAACTCAAAAGCTCAGTGCTACATTATGTGAAAACAGACTATTTCCTCCATTTGTATTTCTTTTGAGGTCTTGCTGCATTTAGGAGTTGTTTGTCTTTCAGTACTGCAGAATAAAACTGAGCAAGACATGTCATAATTTAGAGTGACAATGAGCTCACATCTAATTCAGTAGAATCAATCAATCACTCACTCAATCAATCAATCAATCACAGATACTTTATTAATCCCAGAGGGAGATTAGAGTTTCAGTACACACAATTCAGAGATCAGACATACATGGGCAAGACACATGACAAGAATTGGTGACTGTGGTCATTCACAACCTGAGTCGCGTTACCTTAATAGAGGTCAGAGGGTTTATATGAGGATGGGTTCAGATGGAGGGAAAAAAGGCACTTCAGAGATACCCTCCACAGGGAGGGCAGCTTTGCTCTGCAAAAAACACCTCAGACAGATATGCAACAGACTTCAGACAACACAACATAACATTTGTTCCGCACATCAGTCCACTTATTCTTCACGAGAGAGAAAATCCTCTCTGCAAACCCAGTGGAAGATGGGATGCTGAGTACAAAGGATACAACAGGCTGGATGTTGGGGAGGTCAGCTGCCTGAAGAATTTCCATCCACTGCTGTTCCCTTGAACTGCCACTTTTCCTTCTCCTGAGGTCCTTTGGTGAGGTGCTCCAGAAGGCTGGTTGCAGTGACACACTCGTCATAAAGCTCACCCATAGAGATGTTTAACCTGCCAATGGAGATAAGAAGTAAACCTGGGTTATAAGCACCACATAGAACACTTACAGTGGTAAATACATGGAAAACATTTATTGTATATTTATTGCATTGTATAGCATTTATACTATACAATAGCTGACTTCATTTATTATATATTTATCCATCCTTATATTAAGTATATGAACTGTCTGAATTTGTAAAATAGTGTATAAAAGACTGCATGTTTGTATGTATATATATATATATACTCCAAAGTTATTGATTATAGTTTTAGTTGTACATGTTATCAATTCCATTTAGTTATCTGTAACCATCATTCATTTTAAAACATGGTTTATCGTATCTCCAGCAAGTGTTTCCTTCCTACCCAGAGGCGGAGCTGGCCTAAATGGCGCCCTGTGCGAGATTCCCCCCCCCCCCCCCCCCCCCACACACACACACACACAAGAAAAAAAATTACACCTACAACTTTGTTTCAAATTGCGTGGAGTGTATTATATATAACAACGTTTGCTAACTGAATACAACATCCAGCTCCTGGCCACCTTCTCACCACTTGTCAAAGTTCTACTGAAATAGTGATGATGACAACACCTGCCATCGCCTTCATTCCTGGGAAATATGAAAGTAGTTGGCACCTTGGTAGGTCCTCTTCGAACTAGCTCTGTGTGTATGCTGTCGGTAATTGGTGATGACCACTTGGCTGGGTCTGAAGAAGAGGCTCATCATCACCTTCAATGGGACTCATTGGTTGATCGTTCAGGCTTCTCTATTGACAGAAAACAGAAGCGTAACTCAACACATTGCTAAGTGGACCATTTCACATATTCTATTAAAATACAATATGTGACATTCAAATTTCTCTAATGTTTGCAGGACACACACACACACACACACACACACACACACACACACACTTGTGCAAACCTTACCTGACGTATCTTGTTGGGGAGACGTGGCAGCTGGCTGTCCCTCATCAAGTTCACATATACTGGTAGGTCTCTCTATTGACAGAAAATGGAAGCATAACTCACCACATTGCTGTATGGAACAATTCCCATATTCTGTGAAAATACTATTTAAATGTCTATAGCTAAATGTTTGCTGGACACACACACGTGTGCAAAACCCACCTAAAGTATCTTCCTGGGGAGATGTGGTGCCAGCAGACTGTCCCTCCTCAAGTTCAAATACTGGCCTACTGGTATGAGCAGTGGAGGTAGATGGCTGTTCCTCAGTGGCAGCTGATGTCATCCCAAAATATCTGCGTAGGGCTGCTGATGTTGCATAAAACAAACAATACAATCTTCATGTCACGTCTGTTGCTTTAGCATTTTAATTAACATGTTACAATGAGCATTTACAGTTTTCAGCAGTGGTAGAAAGAATTCTGAAAATCTGTACTCAAGTACAAGTACTGTTACATTGCTAAAATATTACTCATTTACAAGTAAAAGCACTGGTGTTAGAGAAATACTCAAGTAAAAGTAGAAATTATTCATAAAAACGTCAGAGTATTATTTATTTTTAACGGCTGATGTCACCATCACTTCTCCAGACTGGGGCTGCCTGGAAATTGTGTGTTTTCCTTTACCAAAAGTTAAAACACCAACAATCTATTAATCATTAATAATTGATAAAATATAAAACAAGTGTTTTTCCCTAATTTTTTTGTCATTTTAAGTTTTTATTTCCTTATTCAGCAAATGTCTCCGGCACACAAAGAACTAAATGACCAGAGGAGCCACAACTATTGATTAAATATCCATTAATCCATTTTAACTGGTTAAATTCTTCAACTCTCCCACGCTGCTTCAAGGACACTGTGAGTTAACATAGCCGCGGTGTGCTGTGCAGCACACTTAACGCAACACGATGACATCATCGACTTGTACAGTGCTGAAAGACGAGACAGTCTCAACTTTCAGCTAAAAGAAGACCGCTCTAGCTATTATAGTTTTTATTTTATGGCAGTTTACAGTTTAAACGGGATCTTACTAGCAGGGCACCTCCAGCGGCCCGCTGCTGCTCCGTTTTTCGTGGGGTAAATAATACGTAGCTCATTTCCCGAGTCCAAAAGGAAAGGCGAATGGCGCCGGCGCGAGACCTGCCGCCCGCCGTCAATGTATTTCAGCAAAATTCTCAAAGACTCATTTTAGTTTGATAGCGTTTGGTTATCAGCCTTTCGGTTTTCCCACTCTTAGCTTTTCATAAAAGCTCATTTGACAAAGAAAAAGCTAGCGGTTGGAAGTAGTTCTAATTACATGCAACGTAAGAAGCTAGCAAAAGACATCTGAATTAAGGGATCATCATAGCACCATGCAAAACGTACAGATTAGAGAGGTTAGTTAATCAATAAGTTGGGGGACAGGCGGGAAAAATACCAACTAAATAATAAAGAGATGCATACCTGCATCTTTTCCTCGTTTCTCCTCCTCTTTTTTTCCGAAATTGGGCACCATGGCTTCGACCGTTTCTTCTCCATTATGTTTGAGTGGTGATATGTGAAACGGTACCTGTATCCCTCCATCATCACTCTCCGAGATCCCTCCGCCCCCCACCTGATGAAGGGCGCTATAGAGCGCACAACAGAGGTGCGGCGGACACAAGGGGGCGCAATAAAATCCCAATATAAACGCAAACAATGACTTTGTTGTGCTTTTATTACAGAAATATTATTATTATCATCACTAATCACTATTATTATTATGAAGAACATGTGATTTCTATGTTTTGTTGATGTATCGGTTGATGGAAGAAGAAAAAAAAAAAAAGAAATTAAATGCCGCCCCCTCCAGACTGCCGCCCTGTTCGGCCGCACATGTTGCACATATCAAGCTCCGCCACTGTTCCTACCTGCCAACCAGGTGAAGCCACTCAATGATGTTCTCCATGACATCAAACAAGATCTTCCCAGATGATAGAGAGAGGGGCTGCAGGTGGAAGAGCCAGTTTTCTTCTGAGAAGTCAAACCACTTCCTGACATAGCAGATGGCCGTGTCTAGGAAGGCTGTAAACTCCTGCCTGGCACCTTCAGTATCGGATGGCGAGAGACGCTGGAGTTTCTGTCTTGTTAGGTACCCGCAGAAGCCATCATCTCTTCTCTGAATAAGTCTGTTCAGGAAACAGTCCATGATGCAATAGAGGTCCACATGTGGCAACATTCTTCTCCAGTTTTTTCACCACTTCTTCAAACAGACACATGATATTATTACAGAAGAGGAGGTAGACCTCCACAATGTCTGCCTCTCCTTCAACTCCAGCAGCATCTTCTGTCAACTTCAGCAATTCCTTCAGGCGCCTTGGACACTCCTGACCAATGCTGATGAGATACGACTTCAGCGGGTCCCAGTTCTGCAGAAGGCGGGTGATTGCAGGGTTGAGTGACAGCCATCTCGTCACAACATGGCGCAGGATTTCGTGGAATTCAACGTCACAAAATTCACAGAACTCCTTCGGGTCTCTCTCCTTTTGGCAGAGGTGGAAAGAAGCTGTATATCTTAGGGACACTATTTTCCACATCAACTGAGAGCGTGTCTAGGGCTTTTTTCTCAGTGTTATGGACAATATGTGCATGACAGATGCCATGAAGTCTGAGTTGTGGATGCCATAATTGACATTTTCATTGTCAGCACTGAATGCAGAAACCTGATCTAGGGATAGCCCCACGTTTTCTAGAGAGCTTTGTATTAATTTTACTATTCCCTCTGCAGACTCATCTGGCCACTAGCTGGATTTCCTACCTCCTCGACGGAGGATAGGCTGGTGTTAGCATCGGAGAGGCTAGCCATTAGCATGTCTCAGAGAGTCACTAGAAAGCTAGTGGCCAGCCTAGGCACACTAATGGCTAGCCTCTCCAATGCTAACACAAGCCTGTCCAGGCTAACGCTAGCCTATCCATGCTAATAGACAGCAGAGGGAGTGTGAACCAGTCAATGACCAGCCGAGGGCTGCTAGTCCCTAGTGTATGTAGTAATAACGCCGGTAAAGGTGCTATTCCTCAGTAAGCAGCGCCAGCCTCTCAGTTACCGGCGCCAGCTTATCATTAATCAAGTCGGTAGTTTACTTCAGAATTTATATAGCCTCCTGCTGCTGGGCAGTAGTCTTAATTTTGGCCCCCATACCGCGCCATAGTACACGTCAGGCGGCTCTAGGCAGTGCAACAAGGGCTCATGTCAGAGCTACACCAGGTTCAAATAAAACCTGGACTCAGGTGTGTTAACCAGGGCCCCCCTGCACAAATGCTGGATTAATTAATCCAGCATTAGTGGCTGAGCTGAGAGTACAAGAGAGTCCAGCCTTCACTGGTTGAACAAAGACCGGGCCAAGATGAGCAGACATGGGTTCATTTTAGGCTCCCTCAGACAGACCCTGCAGCCGATCACAGATTCACCGATTCACCGTGGAGAGTAGAGCGGCTTACTTTTCCCGTCAGTCAGAAATCTCATGGATGCACGAGCAGGTGAGCTGGAACACAGATTTACTCTGGTTTCAGAAGCAAGGCTATCCTGAAGCCCCTCCCATTCACCATGGGAACACGTGCTGGAGGCAGGCTTGCTGAAGCTTGGTGAATATGATTGGACGAGGCATGTTACGTCCCTTTTGCATTGGCGCCACCTCTGGTCCACAGCGGATGCAGCAGCTTCAGCTATTTTCTTGGTGGCCAAATTATTCAGGAAGTAGAGCGGGTTGTCCAGTAATCCGAAGGTTGCAGGTTCGATCCCAGCTCCTGGCAGAGAACTCTACTGTTGTGCCCTTGTGCAAGACGCCTAACCTTCCCTACCTGCTGGTGCCTGTGCACCCCTGGGCAGCGGCTGTAGCCACGTGCGATACGAGTGCGGGTCAACTATATCATTTAAACGTCTAACTGAATTATGTCTCATCATTCTAAGATGGAGGTCCTCTGTGACATCACGTCTCGTCCAATCATATTCACCCAGCTTAAGAAGCTTTGCAGCTAGCCTGGTACAGAGCAGGCTTGTCCCCTTAGTGAATGGGCGGAGCTTCAGTCTGGGCTAGAGCGAGACAGGGCCCGCTGTGGTGGGTTAACTAGTTGGAGTTAAACCAGGTGAAGGTGGTTTGTAGCGTCCTTCAGACCCCTGCTAGCTCTTCTACTGAATGGTAAGAAGCTCTGTGCTGATGGACAGAGCTCAGCTGGTTACCATGGGGATGGATAACCATGTGTGTGTCTTACTGTTTGATGAGGATGTCCTCCTGGTTACATGACTGTCCCCCTGTCTCCTGTTCACCTCCTCGTTACAGGACATTCTGCGTCCTGTCCATCTCTTCCTGCAGGAAACAGGAAGAACCTGGACCTGCAGGACACCACAGGGCTCTGACCGGCGCCTCGCTGTCTTCCTACCAACTTCAGCTGGATCCTCCACCAAGAAACAGGATGTAGACTTTCTCTGCTGTGTCCCTCTACTCGTCTCCATCCTCCTCCTGTCCTCCTCCATCATGAACTCAGACCCTCTCCTCTCATTCTTTTTCTTCTCGGTCTTTTCATCTCTGTCGATTTGTCCACATGGCTCAGAGGTCCTAAGCATCTGCCTGTGGGTCTGTCTTTGTCTCAGGTCTGTCTTCTCTTCGTCCTCTTCCTCTTCTCCACCCCTTGAAGGCTCACTTGTCCTTCTTTCCATCCATCTGTCCTTGTCCTTACACTTCCTCAGCCAAACGCTGCTCAGACGCCTCATGTCAGTGAAAGCGGATCGATCCGGGACGTTTCCTCACCTCTGACCGGACCGCGTGGAGTCTGTGTGTTTTCATATGTGGGTCCAGCTGATTCAGGGTCAGCTCAGGCGGAAGCCTTTCCTCCTGTAGCTGCAAGCTCCTCCCCCCGCCCTGACCAGCTGTTCTCTATCAGGTTCTCACTAATGATTGCTCCATATGTGTCATTTAGTTTAGTTTTATTCTGATTTAGTTTGTTTTCTTATAAAAAAGTATTTAAAATGTTAAATTGAACCAAATAATAAAAACTCCAAACAAAACAAATAAACAAAAACAAACAAATAAATGGCCTGTATTTGATACATTTCTCCTAGAGTCCTGGAACCCCCCAAGGCTCTTTAGACTGCAATCAGCCATTCACACGCTGGTGATGATGAGCTACGATGTAGCCACAGCTGCCCAGGGGCGCTCTGACAGAGGCGAGGCTGCCGAGCACAGGCGCCACCGGTCCCTCCGACCACCACCAGCAGGCAAGGGGGGTTAGGTGTCTTGCCCAAGGACACAACGGCAGACTGAGCGGGGCTCAAACCTGCAACCTTCCGATTACAGGGCAAGCGCTTAACTCCTGTGGCACTGTCGCCCCAAACTAAACAAACAAACAAACAAACAAACAAACCACTTCTTCATATAAAAACAAGCGATCATAATTAAAATGTAATAAATTAGAAGTAGTAATGAAACTAAACTGAAGTTAAACAAACGGAGGTCTGAAATAAATCTCTAAAGTAAACAGCCAATCACTGCACCCAACCAACTGATGCTCTGTTCTGATTGGTTCCTGCAGTTTTTCTGTTGACCTTGGTGAGTTTGTAGTGAAGTTGGTCTGAACTAGACCCGAGTCCCCAAACACCAATCAGATCTCCTCTCCGTACTTAGCTCCGGTACCTCTGCTCCTATGTCCCCCCCCTCTCTGTCCTGTTGTCAACAAGTCTCTGGGTCAAACCCTCAGGGGCGCTCTGACCCGGTTACTGATCAGAACAGACAGTGTGGAGTTTGAGGACATATGGGATACTGGACGTTCCCGTGTCTCTGGGTTTGGACTGCTGCCCAGGTTAGCCCCGCCCCCTCTGCTCTGGGTTATGCCAAAAGCTCAGCAGGTGAAGTTCTGCCGGCTGAAGGAGAACGAGGAAGTTAGAGACCCATGGATGAAGCTTTATCTGCTCAGCAGAACCAGAATTGATTTCTGATCCAATCGTCGGGCTACCCTTCATGGTGCCACCATCATTATGGTTCGGCTGAATGTTGGGTTTCCATCTTGGTGAAACATAATGTATGTTCCCTGCTCCTGATGACATTCCCGTGACTGTGACCTTCATGCTTCACCCTCACATCATCAGCACTGAAGGTCACGTGATCCACTGCTGACTCTGGATATCTGGAGCAGAACCGATGAAGCTGTGGGCTCAGTGTTACCATGGAAACAAAGACAGAAGCCTTGCCCCAAATGGTCCAGACCCACTAGATCCTGGGGTCCCCCAGTTGTCCTGAACTTCAGCTGCATCAGTGATGAAATGTTCTCAGTTGCACACCTACTTTGTCTTCAGCATATGCACGTTTCTTCAGTTCTGGGTCTGCCGGAGACGCTTGCAGCATGTCTGAAACATTTAATTGTGTGCAAAGTGCGCTCCAAAGACCCCTTACTAAGATAAACATTGATGGATAGGGCTTCCTCAGCAGGACGGGGGTCAGCAACGGTCCGGTCCAGCAGGGCTTTTACTGATGGAGCTCAGCTGTCCACCTTCCCATGGGCTCACCACTAGGGGGAGGGGCCAAAGAAGTTGGGGTGGTGGCAGAAGGCCTGATCCTCGCCTACAGAAGCTAGCTCTCGGCACGTGAAACATCATCTTCCTGGCGGGGAAAGTGTGTGAGATGGTGTGTCAGGTTGAGGGGTTCTGCCAGGTGGTTGGACTCACCTGGATGCATGGCTCTCTGGCTCCAGAATCAGTTTTCCTCGTTCACCCTCCTCACCTGCCGGTGGTGGTCGGAGGGACCGGTGGCACCTGTGTACAGAATCCTGTCCAGGAGTCCTCCATCTGTCTCCACCTGGTGACTAACGCAGCTGGATCGCGCTCAGTGAACCAACTCCGGCATGAGTGTTTCAGAGGATGAATGAGTGAACACGCATAAAACACAAAGTACGACCAGAACCAGAAGCTGAGCTTACACGTGTAACACAACTTTCTGAAACTGTTTCATCCAACCGTGGGGGTGGTCCTTGAACTAACCACAGAAACGATCTTGATCCGTTTATATTTTGAAGTCTTATTTTGAAGGTTTCAATAATTTCCTTTTGCGTATCTGACACGTTTTACTTTGAAAGAGGAGCTCAGGTCACGTGGTTCCTGTGGCTCTGCGGCTCCGTTAGAAAGTCGCGGGTTTTGGCTTACCTGCCAACGGGATTCTACCGGAGTGCCGCTGAGCAAACAGCTCGGGGCTCCTGGACCGTGACTACAGAGCAGGTGAGTCAGGTGTGGCAGGCTGGTTGTGTTGTTTCGCTTTTTACTGAGAGCAGCTAACATCGGCTAAGCTAACGAGTCCCATTATCGGACGCAGGACTTCTCACCTGTAACCGGGTCCAGGTGAGAAATTCAAACACGGTTGCTTGGACTGTCTCAGTCTCACTAGAATCAGGTTCAATCTGGCTTCAGTTCGGTTCCGGTAAATCTGTTGTTGGACCGAGCTAAGTCAGAACCTCCGCTCTGGGTTCTCATACGGATTTGAACCGCTGTTAAGACACCTGACTTTTGTCTTGAAGTGTTCACAGGTGAGCAACAGGTTGAATGAACATAATCCTGCTGCTCCTGGCCTCCTAATATAATCCCAAAAGTCCCAATATGCGGATGAAGTTCTGAATCAGGACTCCCTCCCTCCTGTTTCATGAATGTGTGACGAGATCAGCTGATTTCCATGAACCATTAAACGGCTCACTTGACACCTGTCCTCAGGTGTTGCTGACATCAGCAGTCACATAATCTGCCCTCTCACAAGGCAGAGCAGGTTGTCCCCAGCTCGGTTTTAGTTTGTTGTATTCATGGGTAAGGCCACCTGGCCCAGGTGAGTGCTGGAGGTGGTCAGGGCTCCATGTTCTAAGCCAACTCCACGCACGCACGCATGAGAACACGCCAACTCCACGCACGCACGCATGAAAACATGCCAACTCCACGAACGCATGCATGAGAACACGCCAACTCCACGCACGCACGCACAGGGAGAACACGCCAACTCCACGCACTCACGCATGAGAACACGCCAACTCCACGCACGCACGCACGGGGAGAACACGCCAACTCCACGCACGCACGCTTGCATGAGAACATGCCAACTCCACTAGGGCTGCAGCTATCGAATATTTTTGTAATAGAGTACTCTATCGAATCTTTTTTTCGATTAATCGAGTACTCTAATAAATGACCCTTTTGTGTTTGTAAACCATTATATCAAATAGCATGTTATAAAATATGAAAGACCTCTCAAAATGAGCAATTGCCAGTTATTCTTCAAGTTTTATTCAAAATTAAGTTTGCAAAACTTCAGCACTTCAACTTTACTTCACAGTGCAAAAAATAAGTAAACAACCTGAGCCGATTTTCCCCTCGTGCGAGAATCTACCAGCCTGCAAGCCAGACAAAAACTAGGAGGATAACTGCTGAAGTAGCGCTGCGAGCGGCTGCGGCCCAAACAGAACCAGAACCGCTCACGGCGCAAACAGCTCGCCGGCTGTTTCCTTATTAACACACGTTCGTTTTAATTTCTACACTTTTTTCTCACACTAACAAGGATTGTCGAGAAAGCATGTTTGCTGTGGTTTTGTCCAATTATACTGATCACACAACATTTGTTTACTTTCTTTCGTTTTCCTCTCATAAATACCCGTGTCCTCCTGCAGCAATCCTGAGGGACAACAAACATCAATAACAACACAATAAAAAGTCCGACATGTTGTGTAAAAACTGATATTTTTTAGCACATTTTAAGTCCGACGTGTTGCTACCAGACGTACGGTGTGAGCTGAAACTGACTGCTACAAACGAAAAAGTCGCACAGCATCTGCAGAATACATAGAAATAAAGGCTAAAATGCACTATCTTGTAGAGGCTCCGAGTCCGCTTGCAGAAGTGACATTTACAGGTGCTGCAGCACGGAGGATGTGGTGTTGTGGTAGGCTAAATCCATTTTACAGTATTTATACTGGACTACGTTTTCCACCTTACGACGTGAAAAATGGTTCCACATCTTTGACTTTTTCTGTCTTTTTCGCACTCCACCGGGGTTCAAGTTGTCCACCATGGCTTAAGAGAAAGTTGAGTTACATTCGCTACTCGCGTGTGCATTCAGTCCAGTGGGCATGTGCGTCACTTATTTCAGTCCAGGTGAAACATGACCCCGTGCGTTTGCAAAGCCATGAATTAATTAAATATGAATTAAACGAATCCTCGAGGCAGAGAATTTGACTCGAGGATTTTTTGTACTCGAATTATTCGAGGTACTCGAGGAATCGTTTCAGCCCTAAACTCCACGCACTCACGCACGGGGTGAACACGCCAACTCCACGCACGCACGCTTGCATGAGAACATGCCAACTCCACGCACTCACAAACGGGGAGAACACGCCAACTCCACGCACTCATGCACGGGGAGAACACGCCAACTCCACGCACTCACAAACGGGGAGAACACGCCAACTCCACGCACTCATGCACGGGGAGAACACGCCAACTCCACGCACTCACAAACGGGGAGAACATGCCAACTCCACGCACTCACGCACGGGCAGAACATGCCAACTCCACGCACGCACGCTTGCATGAGAACATGCCAACTCCACGCACTCACAAACGGGGAGAACACGCCAACTCCACGCACTCACAAACGGGGAGAACATGCCAACTCCACGCACTCACGCACGGGGAGAACACGCCAACTCCACGCACGCACGCATGAAAACATGCCAACTCCAAGCATGCAGGAAGAGAACATGCCAACTCCACGCACGCACGCATGAAAACATGCCAACTCCAAGCATGCAGGAAGAGAACACGCCAACTCCACGCATGCACACATGAGAATGCGCCAACTCGACGCACTCAGGAAGAGAACACGCCAACTCCACACATGAAGAGAAGATTCAGAGTCCAGTCCTTACTTTGTGGCTTCTACAGCTGATTTTTGTTTTTGACCGGTGGTGTGTACTAGGGACGCACCTGTAACGATACTCGGTACTAGTATCGTTACAGGTGCGTCCCTAGTGTGTACACTTCTAAGCAGTACCTTCAGCTTTTGGTACTGGGCTGTTTCCAGGCTGCACAGTACCGTCTCAGCACATCCTTGAATGATTTAAAGGATTTGTGGTCCCTTGTGGCCTCTAGTTAGGGCAGCGGTGGCCCAGGAGTTCACCTGTAGTTGGTGGGTTGTCATGTCAGTGGTTGTGTCCTTGGGCAAGAAGACACTGCTGGTGGTGGTTGGAGGGGCCGGCGGTGTCTGTCTACGGCAGACTAGCCTCTGTCAGGGAGCCCCGGAGCAGCTGTGGCCACATCACCACCAGCGAGTGAATGTGTGTGTGTGTGAATGAATGAGTCCTCTGACTCTGGCAGTATACAGGTGCAGGCCTTTTAATCTTGATGAGGTTTTTGTTAGGGGTTGTATGAACTAGTTGACTTCACCGCTCTGTAGTGACTTGTTATGCCTGTCATCGACTAGTCGCTGTCACGTGATAATGACCGACAAGATGCAGTCCTCGGAAAAGACAGCAGCCTGCTGTCAGCAGTAGGGCTGCAACAAACGATTATTTGGATAATCGATTAATCGGATGGGGTCTCGACACGATTAATCGATTAATTACATGGGGACATTTTTAAAAACTGCTAGGGAAACGTTATTTCTCTCCTTCCTTCACTTTATTTAACACAACATTATTAGAAAACAGTTCAATAGCAGAAAAACAACATGCCATCACCTAAATTGTCTTATAAGGTGTATAGACAGAGACCCTAAGCTACATCTATCTGTGACCTAAAATGCTTGGTCCAAGTTAAACAGCTTAAAGAGCAATTCTCATCTGTTTTGTTTGATCTCATCTGTAGACATTTATTATAACTGGGGATGTCAAACAACTAATTTTTAAATGTAATTAAACATTGGCTGTGAATTAATCAAAATTGATCACTATTTCCAAAAATGACTGAAAAAATAAGTTGTCACACACTCCATGGAAACTTTCAGAGAATCCACAAATAGTGGCTTTCAAATGGTTTTGTTACTTTTTGCAAGTTTAGAAAAGCAGCAGATGAGACAGCATGTCTGATAATTTAGTTTTTCATCTGATATATTAGAACATGTCAGTAATGTCTGAGGGGCTTTTATAAACACTGTATAACTAACACTACTGGAGAGGGTATGAATTACACAGAGGCTTCTGGGGAGCCCAGTTATTGGGGGGGGGGGGGGGGGGGCATTTCGCCTTGGCCCCCAAAATGTCTTGAAACGGCCCTGGGTGTGTGACTGAGTGTTGAAGGTGACCTGAATAGTATCAAATTTATAAATATTACATGTGTGTAACTTATTGTTTTATACAGGTAAAAACGTGTAGTGGAGATAAATCTACCTACATTTTACTTTTCAACACTTTGTTTTGTTGTTTTTATTGAACTATTTTCCTGTCCTGTCTGTCTCTCATCTTCCTGCATCTCCTCTAAACTCTCCAGAAAATCTGCTGCCTGGATTCTTACTTTTTCACCTCATCAGTTACTCTGAGCAGATCAAAGATCTCCTGACCGCAAAGCGGAGAGCGCGATTCGATGCTGCGTCAGTGAGGTGACATCACCGCAGCACAGGTGATGAGCTCCGCAGTAGCAGAGCGCTTCAGGCACAAATAAGACAGAAAGTAGAGAACATGTGCAGACATGAACGATCGTGTGCTAATTATAGTTTTTTGGTTGCGCCACTTTGAGAATGGACCGTGCGCCGGAAGCAGCTGCCTGGAGCGCTGCGCAGCAACGCGCTGTGCCGCTCTCTGCTCAAAAGAGTCCAAAAATGATATAATATAGAAAACTTTTTCCGGCTCCCTGGATGTGTAGGATATCCAGCTCCCCCATAATTCGATCCCTGCTCCTGGATGAAAAGCCGGACATTTTCATCAATACAAGAACCCGCAGTCCCGACGCCCGGACAGAGAGTGAAAAGTGGACACGTCCGGGGAAAACGGAACGTACGGTCACCATAGTCCTCATAAAGCGGGAAATTATAGATACAGTAATTTGCTCGTGCCCTTGCTGCCCTGGGCCCTTTAGAGTTCGTGGGCCCTGGGCAATTGCCCAGTTAATCCGGCCTTGGAACCGGTTCGCAGCAGCGCGAGTCCCCCCGCTCATCTAATAAGCGTCGCGCTCACGACTTTAGACTCTTTTTTTACGAGCTCAGGGCATGTCTAGCCGGTGTAATAATCCGGGACTTGGATGAATCACTTTTGAAAAGTTTTTAATTTACCCGGACACAGAGTTCTCTCCTTCCTCGCTGATGATCCCGACAAGCTTGCGTTTAAGACGCTGCATCATCCCGTGCCATGCCAAGTCTGACCTAAACGTTGCAGGTAACGAATGTCTTCGCCTGATTTAACTGAAAATGCTCCCAAACTTAAAAAGCTTTTACTTTTTTGACTCTCGCTGCTTCTGCCATGTTCCTCTTCCAAACAACTGCCGGCTCTGCCTCGCGCTGATCTGTCTGCGCGCAACGGCGGGCGGGAAGGGGGGGCGCTTTTGGAAGAGTTGTGCGACACAACGAATCGATGACGCAATTCGTTGCCAACGCTTTTAGTAATCGATTTTCATCGAATTTATCGATTCGTTGTTGCAGCCCTAGTCAGCAGGTGACAAGCTCCTGCGTGTCAGACACCGACGCGTCGGTACCGACACCCGCCGTAAAACGGACATTTAACCAAATTGTGACCTTTACCCTCTTGCAATTTAACCTTCCCCTCACCCCCATCCTAACCTTAACCAGCTTGCGCATGCAAAGCTCTGATCGCTGACGTGCTCCAGACATCTGCGTCCTGAGCACGGCCACAGTAACATGATCAAATCAGAAACCACCTCAAGCCACCTCAAAAACTAATTTAACACGCGATCGTTCCCTTTTATGTTTTTCTGTCTAAAGGGACCACAAATCCTTTTTGTCTTTCTGTCAAATAAAAACAAGTTAGTTTTTGTACCTGCTGGTTGCAACAAACAGACACCATTGAAGGTAATCAGAAGTGAGGAACAGAAAATGTAATAATTATTTTAATGTTTAGAGCAGCAGGAACTCTGAGAGGCTGCAGGCGCATCAGTGAGTTTGTGGCCGCTGCGCAGGGGGAGGGGGGGAGAGGGCTGAAGCAGGGGGAGGGGGGAGAGGGCTGAAGCAGGGGGAGGGGGGAGAGGGCTGAAGCAGGGGGAGGGGGGAGAGGGCTGAAGCAGGGGGAGGGGGGAGGGCTGAAGCAGGGGGAGGGGGGGAGAGGGCTGAAGCAGGGGGAGGGCTGAAGCAGGGGGGGGGAGGGGGCTGAAGCAGGGGGAGGGGGGAGGGCTGAAGCAGGGGGAGGGGGCTGAAGCAGGGGGAGGGGGGAGGGCTGAAGCAGGGGGAGGGGGCTGAAGCAGGGGGAGGGGGGAGGGGGCTGAAGCAGGGGGAGGGGGGAGGGCTGAAGCAGGGGGAGGGGGAGGGGGGAGGTCTGAAGCAGAGCAGTATAGATGCAGGAACTACCGTTGTTAAGAGATGTTTACCTTTGAAAATGTGGACGAAATTTTAATTGTCAAAAACTCCAGCGAACCCCCCGCTGCTTCAGGTGCATGACGTCATCGACTAGTAAAGTCTACTCGATTTTCATTACTTGACTGTCGACTTTAAAAAAAATGAAGTCATGCCGCCCCTAGTTTTTGTTTCGTGCCGCTCACGTTTACTCCACAGACGCAGCGCCACATTATGAAAACGACTGTAAATGTTCCTCTGTCTTCTGATGGTGGCCTTTAGAGAACACTAGCAGGAGCCCAGGTGCATCGCTGCCCCCCACACGTCAGGAGTGCAAACCACCTTTTTTAACAAGCCGTGGGGACTTGTTTTGTTTCAAATTTACACGCCACCTCATAAATGGACCTGCGTTTGGCCTGTGGTGGGTGCTGACTTCTACCCGTTTATCACATGTCACCAGTTAGGTGTTCAACCCACAAGTGGACAAACCAGTTACCTGACTTCTCCCTGCCCCCACCATAGGTGAGATGTGAGGCAATGCTCCCTCAGCCACCATGCCCAGTGTCACGCTGCGGTACTTCTGTTATGGTTGCCTTGTTACCTCGGCAACCTGGTCCATCCTCCTCTTCCTCTACTTCTCTCTGGGGTCAGAGCCTGGCAGGATCCCAGTGCCGCACCACAACCAGCCAATCAGCAATGGCCTCAGTAAGGGGCGTCACCCTCCATCAGCCAATAAGGGGGTGGAGCTGTCGCCAGAGATGGGTGAGTGTTGGAGGTGCGCTCTGCACCCGCCCTCCTGATCCTGGTTAGGGTCAGGGACACATCCAGGACCTACAATGTTGGGTGAGATCCAGAAGGTTCTGCTTCTGTCTACAGGGATGATCTTTAACGAAGCGGACCAGGAGGTCAGGGATTCTGGCTACCATCGACACGCCTTTAACGTCCTGATCTCCAACAGGTTGGGCTACCACAGGGACCTGCCTGATACTAGAGACCACCAGTAAGACCTGCAGGTTTGCTGTAGACCAGGACCTTGACACAGGTCAGGCTTTATACGTGTCCACTTGATGGTCCACTCCCTCTGTCTCAGGTGTCGTCAGAGGTCCTATCCTCTGGCTCTGCCCTCTGCCAGCGTAGTGATCTGCTTCTTCAATGAGGCGTTGTCTGCCTTGCTCAGGACCGTCCACAGCGTGCTGGACCGGACTCCGGCCTACTTGCTTCACGAGATCATCCTGGTAGATGACCACAGCGAGCTTGGTAACGAACCCAACCGTAAACACTTGCAGGTGGAGATTACCTGAGTCTGAATCCTGTCTGTGTGTTGCTGCAGAGGAGCTGAAGGAAGACCTGGACCGGTACGTCAGGGAGGAGCTTCAGACCAAGGTCAAATTGGTGAGGAACCAGAAGAGAGAAGGGCTTATCCGAGGACGCATGATAGGAGCCTCTCATGCCTCAGGTAGCTACTTCCTCAGAATTTCCTCTCAAAAGTCCTGCTGTGCCCCCAGGTAATCCAGGACCCACCTGTTTGTCTGCAGGTGAGGTGCTAGTCTTCTTGGATAGCCACTGTGAGGTGAACCAGGCCTGGCTGCAGCCTCTGCTGGCTCCGATACTGAAGGACCACCGTACTGTGGTCTGCCCCGTCATCGACATCATTTCTGCCGACACACTGGCCTACTCCCCCTCCCCCATCGTCAGAGGGGGCTTCAACTGGGGGTTACACTTCAAATGGGACCCCGTCCCATCCTCGGACCTCAACGGGCCGCAGGGACCCTCTGGACCAATCAGGTACGGCAGTCCCCTGATCATCCGACCAATCCGAGACCCATCTACACCTGATTCAGTTCTGTTAATGATAAGGAGATTCATCAGTGTAGAAGGACCCCCTCAGTCTCACCCTGTCACGCCCCCCAGGTCTCCCACCATGGCTGGTGGATTATTTGCGATGAACAGGAAGTTTTTTGACGAGCTCGGCCAATACGATGCTGGGATGGACATCTGGGGAGGAGAGAACCTGGAGATCTCCTTCAGAGTCAGTGAAGGCATCATTGGGTCCACTGATCCAGGATCTGCCCAGTCTTTTAGATTGACCGGGGTGGACTCTGGCTTGTCCTTCAGCGACCTGTCCTGTCTCCTCAGATCTGGATGTGTGGGGGTCAGCTTCTCATCATTCCGTGTTCCAGAGTCGGCCACATCTTCAGAAAGCGCCGTCCGTACGGATCTCCAGGCGGGCAGGACACCATGGCCCACAACTCTCTGCGCCTGGCACATGTGTGGATGGATGAGTACAAGGTACACACACACACACACACACACACACACACACACACACACACACACACACACACACACACACACACACACACACACACACACACACACACACACACACACTCACACACACACACACACACACACACACACACACACACACACACACACACACACACACACACACACACACACACACACACACACACAAGCTGTTGTGGAAGCGTCACCTCACCTCACTTCCTGTTTGTCATCTAATCAGGAACAGTACCTGTCCCTGCGCCCAGAGCTCCGTGACCGTGGTTACGGGGACATCAGTGACCGCGTGGCGCTGAGGAAGCGTCTACAGTGTCATTCCTTCCGATGGTATCTGGACACGGTGTACCCCGAGATGCAGGCTGTCGCTAACGGCAACAAGCAGCATCCTCTTTTCATCAACAGGGGCCTGAAACGGCCCAAAGTCTTACAGCGAGGAAGGGTACATGAACGCAGTCTTCACTTCATCACAACATCAGCTCCCTTCACCCTCTCATCCTCTGTGTCTGCCATCTTTTAGCTTCATAACCTAGCAACAGGGCGTTGTCTAGTGGCCCAGGGTCGCGTGAGCCAGAAAGGAGGGGCAGTTATCCTGAGACCATGTGACCCCCAAGACCCAGAGCAGGTCATTTCATGTGAACACACACCTGAACACACCACACAACCTGAAGCCTGCCGCACATGAGCGCAAGCTGCTGAGCAACCAGCCTGGGATGCCTGTTAGCTCGGCAGACAGCTCGCAGTGCGCCTGTTTGTCACGGAGTTTCCTGCCTCAGGAGACGCTGAGGCAGATATCTGACCGCCTCACGGGGGTAGAAACTCGCCGCGTGCGCTACGTGGACTGCCGGCTCAGCTGAAATATTCTAGTGGCCAATCAAAGCGCGTTCTCCGCTCACATGATTCCAAGATGGCAGCCTCCTGTCTGCATGTCAGAAAACAAACAAAAGGGAGAGACCCCATGCTTTCGTTCTTTTTTAAACACAGAAACAGTTTTGTTTACCTGTTTGTAGCTACGGCTTCGCCGGCAGCTGTCGGCGAAACCGTAGCTACAAACAGGTAAACAAAACTGTTTCTGTGTTTAAAAAAGAACGAAAGCATGGATTTACAAAGACACAGCAAGAACACACCTAAGATGTTCAAAAAGGGAGAGAGCTGGAAAACAAGGAAGTGCCGCTACTTGTTTTGTTGACTGAGGCGTCGCCGCCGCCGCCATTTCAAAGTTAGGAGAGTACAGGTACGGAGGCAAAGAAGGGCCGGGCAAGGAGTTTATGCCAACCTACTCCAAAGACCCAGAATGCTTCCGACCGCACCGCCGCGCGGATCCTTAGAGAGGGTGGTGGAACCGAGGGCCCATTCCTTTATTTTCTGACATGAAGACAGGAGGCTGCCATCTTGGAATCGTGAGCAGACAACGCGCTTTGATTGGCCACTAGAATATTTCAGCTCAACTGGCAGCTCACTTAGTGAGTACACTGTGAGTTTCTACCCCCGTGAGGCGGGAAATATCAAACCGGTTTGATTTTTACCGGTGAGGCAGAAAAAAAGGTGCACACAGCGAGATATCTGCTGAGCTAACGGTTCTTCAAGGCCTGATACCTCGCTGTGTGCACCAGGCTCCAACCAAAACAGCCTTCAGTCTGACCCTGAACCGTGTCACCTGACTTGTGTGCAGGATTGGGCTTACGATGAGGACGGCCAGCTCGTCCTCGCAGGTCTGCTCTGTCTGGACGTCTCAGAGGTCAGGACCTCAGAACCCCCCAGACTGATGAAGTGTCACGGCTCAGGGGGGTCACAGCAGTGGAGCCTGGGGGTGAGCAACACACACACACACACACACACACACACACACACACACACACACACACACACACACACACACACACACACACACAGTGTCATGTGATGGTTGTCTTTTGCAGAAGTCCAACCGTCTCTACCAGGTCTCAGTGGGTCAGTGTCTCACCATCTCCCAGCCAATTGGACAAAAGGGTTACGTCTCCATGGCGATATGCGACGGATCTCGGACACAGCAGTGGCAGCTGGAGGGCTGAGGACGAGGCTGATGATGGACGGATGGAGACGGGGACGTCTCCTAAGGACAATCAGGAGGACCATGTTTTAGAGTGATTAGATTCTGTTGGGTCTTTTTATCGAAGACGAGACACGGACGGTCTCTGGCTGGAAGACGGATGTTTGTGTGAGGTTTTAACTGAAACTACTTGTTTCAAAAGAACATGGGGACATGTGATGTAACATATCTGCTAGCCGTATACAGATTTTAATAAAGCTCAATGTGTCTTCAATAAATCACTTTTACAAGACTTGCGGAGTTCTGTCCTTTAGTCCTCACCAGTGTTGTTTTGGATTTTGTTTTTAGTTTTACAACAAATGAGGTTAGACGTGTACTCTGAGCCATTTTTAGGGCTACAGGACAAATCTCAGCTGCTCCAGATGTAAAACTGCACATGTGTGCATCAATCTGTAGACTTTCACAGAAGAAACTGATGGACTAGTCAGTATAGTGCCCAGTTATCAGACCTCCAAACCAAACACCTGTGACTGAACCGCCCACTCTGATGGAACCACCAGCGCGCCAATGGAACCGCCCACTTTCTAGTGGAACTGCCCACTCTGGTGAGATGACCCACTGGTGGAACCGCCCACTCCCTGATGGGACTGTAATGGTTTAATTTACATATTTAATGAACCATAAGATTCCATAATATGAAATCAACCTTATGGATCTGTGGGTACTTTTAACCAGAAGATTGGACCTTTTTATTGCAGGGATTATGTAACACTTCGTATTCACTCAGAGACAACAGAAGAGAGTCAAGTTTTAAAAGTTTAAAGATTTATTACTAAACAAATTAAAACTAGACTAACTTTAACACTACATGTATGGTGTCACTAAGGGGAGTGAGACGGAGAATGATGTAGTGTGGAATGTTGTTCAGAACCAGCAAATCCGAAGAAACGATTAGTTCTGGTGGGAAGTGAAGGTGATGTCTTCGCGCTAAGCTTTGATTTGGAGATGCATAAACACACATTGAGATGTCATTCTGTCGGTCTACGTACCGTCAGCGGAAGTCCCCGTTAGATCAGGAGGTGTAGAGGTCCAGCTTGGACCTTTTGGAGCCGAAGCTTGTAGAACAGCCGCGGTAGCCGACCAGTCCAGTCTTGAGATACTTCCGGGTCACGACAGTTAATCGGCATCTAACAAGACCCAAAGCTGGGTGGTGATGGTTCAGCTTTTATTCTGAAAGGAACCGTTGCAGCAGGTGGAACAGCAACAGATTTTATCCAGCTTGTCGTTGGTTCTTTTGGCTGAAGAGGCGAGTTACGGATTGGCCACTCCGACAACTTCTCTAGAACGCTTTGAACTGGCGTTAAAGATGACGTGGGCATAGTTTTATACTTCGGATGTTTTGGTTTATGGTCGAATGAAAAGATGACAGATTTACCAAACACCACCAAAACCACGCCTCCGTCAGATCTGGCAGATTCTGATTGGATCAGTAAAAGCAATGTGTCATGTCTTAACGCTACGTGAGATCAGTCCTAGTGGAAACATTTAAAGTCATATTACTTATTATATTCTATAGGATTATAATAAAGTAATTAATATTTTCATTTCACAGATTGGTCACATCTTATTATT
>NC_091747.1:64837436-64859936 GCF_043380555.1 Nothobranchius furzeri
TTGTTGATGATGTCATCATCTGTCTTGCAGTCGCCTACGCACAAAGACGTCCACCGACCAATCAAACCTCTGGATCTCCAGGACGTCCAAACCCAACAGCATGGAAGTGTGACATCACCATCTGAGCCATGTGATCATCAGAAGCTTTTATTTTGAAGTTTTCTTATTGTTACCTCTTCCTTCCTGTTGCTGGCACCCCCTGCAGTCTGCAGCTCCATCAGTTTGACCTGTGAGAACCTCAGGGTCAACCTTCTGAGAGCTGCTGAAGAACAACCAGCTCAAGTGGAGGGTTAAATCAGGTACAGAGCAGCGAAAGGGTAAAAAATTCACGCCACGAACCTCAGCGGTCACACTGGAACCAGCTGGGACAGCCGCGCCCTTTCAAAATAAAGCACCAACATAAAGTTCCAGGGTCAGGATTAGAGACAGAGACAAGACCTACACCAGAGGGCTACTCCACTAAGCGAGCTAATCCCAAAAGCCTGGCTCACTCTGAAAACCACGCTTTACTTTCCCCAAAATGGGTTCCACGACCATGCCTAGCCTGAAGCCCCTCCCAGTCACCACGGTAACACGTGCTGGAGAACAAACCTGCTCTGTGGCAGGCTAGCAGCTAGGCTAGTTGAAGCTGGTGAATATATTTGTGGTGTCACGTTTTACGTTTTTCTTGTCAACAGCTGGCAGCTGTGAAGTGGTGCAGTAGCGCCACCGCTGGCCCACAGCAGCAGCTGCAGCTTTGTTCTTGATGCTGAATAAACTTTAATATTGAATTGATGTCTTCACACGTTTGTGTTTAGTCTCATGATGTCAGCATTAATAATGAGTACAGTTATAGAGGCTCCAATCCAGTCACATGACCAGAAATCGACCTGATTTTCAAACGGAACAACGATGGATTCGTTTTAACGTACCGAAGGTCAGGGCAGGGCTGTAGCTCAGCGTCAGGGCTGCCAACGATGGGGTCAAGGGTCAAACCCGGGGGGGTATTATTGAGACTTTTGAGCTCTACGGTTTATTTATTTATTGGTACTCTGTACGGAAGAGGATTAGGGCCACTGAGGAGAAAAAAAGGAAAACAAAGAGAATTCTGACTTTTCTAAAAAAAAAGTGAAAGCTTCAAGTGTGTGAAACAAGTTAAATATGACTTAAGTGTTGTTTGCGTGCATGTTGTTCAGTAGCTAACGCTATCATTAATACCATCTGGTTTTATGAGACCTACACACGGTCCGTGATGCGTGTTTGGGGAGCGCAGGCGTGAGAGCGTGAAGAGGGTCAAGTGCTCAAGGGTCATGCTCAGAGAGAAGGGCCACTACATCAGAATGACTTGTTTCTACTTATTCTGCCTTCCCCGCGATCCACTCTCTTCCTTCCTATTCATTTTCTCTCATTTTGAACCTATTTTTATTCATTTTTGGAAATCTTTTTGATACTTAAATATTTAAGTGCCTCTTATCTTGAGATGCTTTAGCTCATTTTCTTTCTTTAGACTAAATATGAATGAAAAATGGATGAAAATGAAATAGTGAATTGTTATTTATTACATGAGAAATGAAAACGATCATGACTGTTTTTAACATGAAAACAAACACGTCTGGTGTGACCTCAGCAGGCTTCTGTACCTGCTTGTAACTTATATTAATAAGAACTTGTTTAATTGAGTCTCATCCAGAAAATCAAGCCTGTTAGTGGAGTCACCTTCTACCTGATGATAAATAGCACAGGTGTAGCAGTAAGGGATCTACGATGTAGTTTCTGAAAACACTGACCTCTAGTCTCCTTCACAAGTTTGTCCCTGTTAGGGATGTGTTCATCTTACAGGATTGGTTCTAAAAGTGCTTCTGCAGCTATAACACCTTTTTTACACGTACTAGTCTCATGTCATGCTGTGTTTGCATATATTTAGATTTTAAGCACTTACCTGTCAGTGAAAAGTTCAACTGCTTCAGCCAAGGTCCTTCCTTAAAGTTGCAGTGTGGTTTCCAGCCACTAGAGGGCAGTGCATACTAATTTACACCATCTTGACAGTAAAATGTTACCTGTGGAGCAGAAAGAGTAAAACCTGGGCGTGGCTCCTCACACTGATGGTTCTTCGGGTAATTCCATAAGAGAATGCAAGGCCAGTTGTAGTTTTCAGACGCTGAACTTTCTGCACCTGCGCCTGCCGATGACATCATCATACTACGGAAATACTGCTCAGCCAACATATACTGTTCTTTTGTGTATGTTCTGTTATTAAACTCACGTTTCTTACTGCCTAAATGTTTCTGAACGAGGTACCTTCCCAACTCAGCCAGTGATCTGGTGTGATGTCATCAACAGGCGCAGGTCAGAAGGAAACATGGCGCCCCCTAGAGGCCAGACACGCACCTGATGTACTTTAGACCTGGTTTTCTCATGCTTAAATGGCAAGAAGCCACCAATATCGTTCAACAGCCGCACATCATCTTCAACAACGTTTTGATGGATATTTCCAGAGACTGAAGGTAGAAACTACTGATTGTCTCTTTAAGCGCGTAGTGGTAGTCTAACGCTATTGGTTCTGGTCGGCGCTCTGGGGGGGCGTGCTTGGAAAAAGAAAGCTGTATTGTTTATGTTAGATGATGAGAAAATCACTAACGGGTTTCTGAAGAATCATTCATTTGTCACGGGAAAACTCCAGAAAGCTGTGCCGTATCACGCACACTTGGCGGAAGTACTTCCGACCAAAAACACGTTTGAAAAATGTCCCAAAATTATTCAAATAAAATGAATCAAATATCGGGACTTTAATGAGAACTGATTCTAATCCGTAATTAGCTACAATCGCAGCGCCACCTCCCCAATAGCGACAACTACAGGGCAGCTGGTGATCTGCAACGCGTAACTCTCACTCATTCATTCAGCTAGCGTCCAGTAACAGGGTCTGCCTGTGAGCTTTGCTTCTTTAGTCCTTCAGTGCAATTCCTACAGGCCATCTATCATCTGAATCCACCTGTCCATGTAGGGTCGCGGGGGGGCTGAGGCAGGGGGAGGGAGCTGAAGCAGGGGGAGGGGGAGCTGAGGCGGGGGGGGGGGGGGGGGGGGGGGCTGAAGCGGAGCAGTATAGACGCAGACACTACTGTTGTTAAAAGACGTTTAACTTTGAAAATGTGGACGCAATTTTAATTGTCAAAAACTCCAGCGAACCAACCGACCCCCCCAGGTGTATGACGTCATCAACGACTAGTCAAAGTCGACTCAGTTTTCATTACTTGACTGTCAACTTTAAAAAAATGAAGTCATGCAGTCCCTGGTACACACACACCTCAGGGTAATTAAACACACCAATGAGCCCGAGTCGTGTTTTTGGGGGAAGCCGGAGAACTCTGAGGGAACCCACGCGTGCACAGGGAGAACATGCATGCATGGAGACTCCAGGACCTGCACACAACTAATAACCCCTGCACCACCACCTGGTGAAAGTCATGGTTTAACCCCCAATCTAACCCTTAATGCCATCGAGGCCCATCTTTAGTCTTGGGTTTGACCCGACCCCCCAGTCCCAGGGCGGACACGCTAGCACTAGGCCACCGAGATAGGACTGAATGTACCGGAGCTTCAGGCGTGGACCCGACCACCTCTGTAGTCTACCGGTACGTTTGCTCAAAGCTCTCTGCTTAGTTACCCAAGTCTGAGTGGCTCCTTTCTGACAGGTGACCTGCAAGTGGACCACCAGAACACCATCTGACTCTGCGTGGATTGTGCTGATTGGATGTTTGGAGTCACACGGCCCTCGTATTAATGTGCCTGTAGAAGCATCTGAAGCATTAAGATTGAATGTTTAAACATTTACAGGAAGTTTGGTTTGATTAAACAGCTGAATGAGTCGGAAGCACCAGCCGGGTCAGTGGCGTGTTCTGGTACCGCCCGTCCGCCACGCTGAGGTCCGGTGTGGATGAGGAAACAGACGCAGCAACTGAAAACTGACTTTATTCAAGTACAGGTTTCCTCTTGGGGTCACAAACAAACCCCACACTGGCATGTGGAGTCAGGTGGTTTCCATGGCAACGTCAGTTAAAACAGAAACACTGAATATCGAGAGGGTTCTGGCAGTTCAAACCCAAAGTCACCGACCCAAACCGCTAAGAACCCAGCAGCAGCGTCTCCGTTAACTTGTGTCCAGCTGCTGGAGGCCGTCTCCAGGCGTGTCCGCCGTCTCCTCTTGCTTGTAGGTCAGAACGTTGTTCCCATCATCGTCGAACAGGACGAGCGGAGCCTCCTCCTCCGGCGCGCCCGTGCCGTGGACACGCCTCTGGTGATGCTGCAGGTTCCCTCGGCGGTTGAAGCGGGCTGGGCAGAGCTCGCAGGCGAAAGGCCGCTCCCCCGTGTGGATGATCACGTGTCTGGCAAGCTGCGAGCGACACTTCTTGTCCTTTCCACAAATGTGGCAGACAAAACTCTCGGGAAGGCGAGCTCCATTGGCGTGCACAACCTCGCGGTGCCTCTTGAGGTGACTGTGGCGGCGAAAGCTTCGACTGCACAAGTCGCAGGCGAACGGCCGCACATCGCTGTGGATCAGCATGTGGCTGGCCAGCATCGAGCGGAACCGGAACAACTTACTGCAGGCGGGGCAGGGGAAACTGCTCAGCCCCGCTGCACTCCTCCTGCGGCCGGAGGTGAGCGGCGCCTCTTCGGGCTTCGCCTTCAGATGCACACGGGCGTGGTGCTGCTTCAGCCAGGCGGCGCGATGAAAGCCACGCAGGCAGATGCTGCAGCGATGCGGCTTGTCGCTCATGTGAACTTGAGCGTGAGCGGCGAGCTGCGAGTCAGACTTCAGTCGCTTGCCGCACACGCTGCAGGAAAACGAGCTATCAAGCGAAGAGTTGTCCTCGCCGTCTGCATGCAGCAGAGCCTTGTGGCGTTGGAGCTGGTATGGACGGGAGAACTTGCGACCACAGATGTCACAGAGGTGAGGTCGTTCACCCGTGTGAGTCTGGAGGTGGATGGCGAGCTGTGACCTGCACTTGAACTCTTTGCCGCAGTGGTCACAGAGCAGCGAGGCGGGCCGCT
Organism: Nothobranchius furzeri; assembly: GCF_043380555.1. Classification (NCBI taxonomy): domain Eukaryota; kingdom Metazoa; phylum Chordata; class Actinopteri; order Cyprinodontiformes; family Nothobranchiidae; genus Nothobranchius; species Nothobranchius furzeri. Next base: position 64,842,465 of record NC_091747.1, read on the forward strand.
GCGCCTCCGCGTCGCCGGATGCGTGCACCACCTTCCTGTGGTGCTCCAGGTCGTTGGTCCTCATGTAGGCTTTGGGGCAAAGGTCACAGTGGAACGGCTTCACACCCGAGTGGATGACCTCATGCGTCTTTAAACGAGATCGGCAGCTAAACGTCTTCCCGCAGACGGCGCACAGCCAGGCTGTTGCTGCGCGGTGCCGCTTTCGCTTGGCCACACCATCGGGGTGTATCCGGGTCAGATGGTGCTGCAGGTTGTCACGGCGATTGAAGCGCAGCTCACAAAGATGGCAGGCGAAGGGTTTCCGCCCCGTGTGGATGAAGGAGTGACGTGCCAGGCTCGACTTGTTCTTCATCACTTTCCCACAAACGTCACACACCGTGCTGTCCAGCTCCAGCTTCAATGCCAGCAGAGGTGCATGCTGGGAGTCCGAGTCCAGCTCGGCATCTTCTGGAGAAGACACGAGACACTGCATGTGAGAGAGACAGAGACAGGGGAGCTGGGAAGACGGTCTGGATCCAGTCAGTCTCACCTGTTGGAGTCCAGGTGGGATCTCCTGATTCCTCCTCCTCCTCCTCCTGGTGGAGGTCCAGTGATCTCTGGTCCTGATGTGGCCTTGCTTGCCTGGTGCCACCGCTCTGAGACGGTCTCTTTCTGGTTCTGGACTGGGTGGGTTCATCAGAGAGTTTGACAGCAGGTCGAATGATTCTGGTTCTGGTCCGGTTAGGGGTGCAGTGCTGCAGAAGGGCACCCCCGTCCGAGCCGTCGGGTCGGACCGTGAGACACTGCAGCAGCATCTCAGGTGAGCCTAGAGGAAGAAGTCCCATTAGACCCGAGAACCGAGTCAGTGAATAGAGAACCGCCGAGTCTCTGCTGGTTCTGACCCGTGGATGGGTACACACACGCGCGCACTCACACACACACACACACACACCTACATGCAGGCACACACACACACACGCACACACACACACAGCCACACACACACACCCACCTGAGTGTCTCCAGCTGAGCTGCTGCGTCAGCAGATCCACCTGGACGCCGGCGTCTCTGGTCTCGGTCCAGCTGCTTTGACACCCCACCTCCTTCCTGTCCTCCTCAAGACTCTCCCACTGGCAGCCCACCTCCCTGCTCCTCACCCCATCCTCCCCATCCTCTCTCAGCAGGACACAGAGCTCGTCTCCTCCTACAGGAGCCTCCATCTCACGCTCACCTGTAGAAAGTCACGTGATCAACACCTCAGACCCTTTACTGATAGGAGGAGCAGGTCTGGCTGAGACTGCTGTCTGAACCCAGACGCGTACCGTGGAATCGTAGGCTGTCCAAGGAAGGTCCGCCTTTCTCACCTCTGATTGGCTGGAAGGGCTCTCCTACGATTGGCTGTTTCATGTAACAGCAAACAGGTATCTATGGCCGTGTTCGAGAGGAGCCAGTTCTGCGCAGATTAGACCAGCGGTGATCGGCGAGCGGTGCATGTCGGTTAGATTCGTGTCCGACTTGCTCTGACGTCATGCCTACGTAGGCAACGACAACCTCGTGAGATCAAGGCGGCCGCAGATTTTGGAGCCAGGTGCTGCAGTTGCTCTCCCTTGGCTGCTAAACCTAGAGGATGACGGGAAACGCCTGGCTCTCACCTGATCTAAGATCTGATTGGTTCATATTTTGATCCGAACATCCGGTGGTAGAACATGAAATGTTAGTTGGTCACATGTATTCTGTAAATCATGTTACGTTGATGATGACAACTATATAGGCCATAAAGAGAAATGTGATTTGTGTTCTTTTGTCACGTTTCCTATGAGCACACTGAAGCTACAGCTGCTAACCTTTACTTATTATTACAGTCATGTCTTCATATACAATATATGATATCCACAAGCACGTGAGGATGTTTCAGCTGCTAACAGGCACCAGAATTAAAAATGAAAATTAAACAAGTATGAACGCTAACGCGATATCTTCAGCTATCGTCACTCGCGAGCTACACATGTAGGGATATCTGTCCGACGTAAACGCCGGCTTTCAGCCACGCCCCCTGCTGCTTCCGTCTGCTCTCGTCTGCTTTCCAGGTGAGCCGCAGCTCAACTCGAACACAGCCTATGTCTGCAGCCAGACCTTGAGGAGTTGTGAACGAAGCATTATAAAACCAGTCTGTCCAGGGGTCTCATTTATCAAACATGGCGTAGAATCCTTACTAAAACCGTACTTAAGCTCAGCAAAAAAAGTACTTACGCCAAGCAGGTGTGTGATCTATCAAACATGGAGGACACACAGCTGCACGCTATCTCCGCTTCATGAATCAGAGACTATCTAGAATGTTTCTCAGCTGCATTTTAGTCACATCCTGCCCTCACCACGCCCACTTACTGCCATAAATGGTCAATGCAAAGTGCCTTGTGGACCTCATGCATGTACATAAGCCGGCTGTTGCAGCGCTCCACCAATGACATGGTGACCATAGATCAAGGCAGATCAAGGAAGCGCTATTTCACAGAAGCAGAAGATGAGGTACCTGTGGGTGAGGTGGAGAAATGACAGGAAGTGCTTTTGCAAAACAAATAAGAGAAAATCCACAGAGTGGCACAGCGTTGCTGAAGCCGTCAATGCTGACTTCTTCAGAGAGATCTGTGGTGGGTATAAAGAAATGATCCGATCGGGATTCGATCCCCAGGCTCCCGGGTGAAAGTCATGCGCGCTAACCAGTCACCCAAACAGAGACTGCCCTGTACAAGTAGCCAGGTCACATGATCAATCGGGTCACAGTGACAGGACACACACTGTCACAGACGCATGATGTTCTGTCTCAATCTGTCCCCCTCAGGGCTGCACGAGATTAGGAAAACCTGCGATATTCGATAACAGTGCTTAATATTGCGATATCGATATTACTCACAATAAATGAACAAATACTAAAGTATGCAGTGTTGATGTCGTCTGGCGTGTGACGTCTGCTCTGGGTTCAAAGCAAACAAAAACTAATGCATGAATTCCATTACAGCATAACATTTTTATTACAAACATGCAGCTGCACCCGCTACTGTGTTAGCACCTGCTACTGTGTTAGCAGCTGCACCTGCTACTGTGTTAGCAGCTGCTAACACAGTAGCGGGTGCAGCTGCTAATACTGTAGCGGGTGCAGCTGCTAATACTGTAGCAGCTGCACCTGCTACTGTTAGCAGCTGCACCTGCTACTGTATTAGCACCTGCTACTGTGTTAGCAGGTGCTAACACAGTAGCAGGTGCTAACACAGTAGCAGCTGCACCTGCTACTGTGTTAGCACCTGCTACTGTGTTAGCAGCTGCACCTGCTACTGTGTTAGCAGCTGCACCTGCTACTGTATTAGCACCTGCTACTGTGTTAGCAGGTGCTAATACAGTAGCAGGTGCTAACACAGTAGCAGCTGCACCTGCTAATGTGTTAGCACCTGCTACTGTGTTAGCAGCTGCACCTGCTACTGTGTTAGCAGCTGCACCTGCTACTGTATTAGCACCTGCTACTGTGTTAGCAGCTGCACCTGCTACTGTATTAGCAGCTGCACCTGCTACTGTATTAGCAGTGCACCTGCTACTGTATTAGCACCTGCTACTGTATTAGCACCTGCTACTGTGTTAGCAGCTGCACCTGCTACTGTATTAGCAGCTGCACCTGCTACTGTATTAGCAGCTGCACCCGCTACTGCATTAGCAGCTGCTCCCGCTACTGTATTAGCAGCTGCTCCCGCTACTGTATTAGCAGCTGCACCCGCTACTGTATTAGCAGCTGCACCCGCTACTGCATTAGCAGCTGCACCCGCTACAGTATTAGCAGCTGCACCCGCTACAGTATTAGCAGCTGCACCCGCTACTGTATTAGCAGCTGCACCCGCTACTGTATTAGCAGCTGCACCCGCTACTGTATTAGCAGCTGCTCCCGCTACTGTATTAGCAGCTGCTCCCGCTACTGTATTAGCAGCTGCACCCGCTACAGTATTAGCAGCTGCACCCGCTACTGTATTAGCAGCTGCACCCGCTACTGTATTAGCAGCTGCACCCGCTACTGTATTAGCAGCTGCTCCCGCTACTGTATTAGCAGCTGCTCCCGCTACTGCATTAGCAGCTGCTCCCGCTACTATATTAGCAGCTGCATCCGCTACTGTATTAGCAGCTGCTCCCGCTACTGTATTAGCAGCTGCACCCGCTACTGTATTAGCAGCTGCACCCGCTACTGCATTAGCGGCTGCACCCGCTACTGCATTAGCAGCTGCTAATACAGTAGCAGGTGCTGCTGCATTAGCAGCTTCACCCACTACTGTATTAGCAGCTGCTAATACAGTAGCAGGTGCTGCTGTATTAGCAGCTGCACCCGCTACTGTATTAGCAGCTGCACCCGCTACTGCATTAGCAGCTGCACCCGCTACTGCATTAGCAGCTGCTAATACAGTAGCAGGTGCTGCTGTATTAGCAGCTGCACCCGCTACTGTATTAGCAGCTGCACCCGCTACTGCATTAGCAGCTGCTAATACAGTAGCAGGTGCTGCTGTATTAGCAGCTGCACCCGCTACTGTATTAGCAGCTGCACCCGCTACTGTATTAGCAGCTGCGCCCGCTACTGTATTAGCAGCTGCGCCTGCTACTGTATTAGCAGCTGCACCTGCTACTGTATTAGCAGCCGCGCCTGCTACTGTATTAGCAGCTGCGCCTGCTACTGTATTAGCAGCTGCACCTGCTACTGTATTAGCAGCTGCTCCCGCTACTGCAATAGCAGCTGCTCCCGCTACTGCAATAGCAGCTGCTCCCGCTACTGCATTAGCAGCTGCTCCCGCTACTGCAATAGCAGCTGCTCCCGCTACTGTATTAGCAGCTGCTCCCGCTACTGTATTAGCAGCTGCTCCCGCTACTGTATTAGCAGCTGCGCCCGCTACTGTATTAGCAGCTGCGCCTGCTACTGTATTAGCAGCTGCACCTGCTACTGTATTAGCAGCTGCACCTGCTACTGTATTAGCAGCCGCACCTGCTACTGTATTAGCAGCCGCGCCAGCTACTGTATTAGCAGCTGCACCTGCTACTGTATTAGCAGCTGCACCTGCTACTGTATTAGCAGCCGCACCTGCTACTGTATTAGCAGCTGCACCCGCTACTGTATTAGCAGCTGCACCTGCTACTGTATTAGCAGCTGCACCTGCTATAGGGCTGTAGTGAAGCCTCGACGAAGTCGACGGCTCGATTCTAAAAATTTGTCGACGTCAGATCCGGAAGTCGACGCACCGCGCCCACTTGTTGCATCCCCAGGAGTTTGTAAATAGAAGAGAAATCTGCCTGTTTTTCCTCTAGTTCGCCCTCTTCTCCGCCTTCACTAACATCTCCGCCAAATACCGAAGACCCGGAACAACGTCCGTCCACTACTAGATTATTTTCCTGTTTTGCCCCTTCGTCTCCCGGAAACGGACAACAACTTCCGGGGTCAGATGCGCTGCTCCGTCTCTACTGCAGATGTAGAAAATCACCGGGAGCGTTTCTCCCTTCATTAAGGAGCTTCTTTCAGACATGAGGAGAGCGGTTTTGGTGGTAGCAGTCTCTCCTCCGTGCTGGTCTGTTTGCTGCTGGGTGATTTTGGTTTATTTAAACTTGGTAACTTTAACTTAATGTTGGTAAAGCTACTGTTAGCATCTTCGCTAACAGCTTCTTGCGTTGGGATAAGCTGTTACGTTTTGGTTTAGAGTTAATCTTTTTTGTGGTGTAGATCTCCCTTTTATTACATTTAGAGTGTTGTGGGTTTTCGGTTTAGTGTAAAATATCACCTGAGTTTGGTTTAACCCGTAAGACCACTCGCCTCACGCACATAAGTGACCAAAACAAAGCAGCATGCAGACACTCCATCTTCTACCACCTCTCAGGCAGCAGCCTGCACTCCCAAGTTCTACACGTCACCAGAACATAACCAACCAACACAATAAACGCAGTGTTATACAAAATGGAAGGCCTGTAGTGTTTATTCTCTTACAGTAAGAATTTATCAATTTTTTTGAGGAATTTATTTGAGATTTTCTGGTTTTTGTTAATTGTGCAATAGAAAAATAATCATTAGATTAATTTTCTAAATAGTCATTAGAATAGTCGACTATTCGATAAAATAATCGTCAGAATAATCGTTTTAAAAATAATCGTTTACCCCCAGCCCTAACCTGCTACCGTATTAGCAGCTGCACCTGCTACCGTATTAGCAGCTGCACCCGCTACTGTATTAGCAGCTGCACCCGCTACTGTATTAGCAGCTGCACCCGCTACTGTATTAGCAGCTGCACCCGCTACTGTATTAGCAGCTGCACCCGCTACTGTATTAGCAGCTGCACCCGCTACTGTATTAGCAGCTGCACCCGCTACTGTATTAGCAGCTGCACCCGCTACTGTATTAGCAGCTGCACCCGCTACTGTATTAGCAGCTGCACCCGCTACTGTATTAGCAGCTGCACCCGCTACTGTATTAGCAGCTGCACCCGCTACTGTATTAGCAGCTGCACCCGCTACTGTATTAGCAGCTGCACCCGCTACTGTATTAGCAGCTGCACCCGCTACTGTATTAGCAGCTGCACCCGCTACTGTATTAGCAGCTGCACCTGCTACTGTATTAGCAGCTGGACCTGCTACTGTATTAGCAGCTGCACCTGCTACTGTATTAGCAGCAAAACAACAAACTGCATGCATGCAGTTTCTCAGTGACTTTAAAACATCACCTCCACCATAAAACTTTTTCTGATGCTCCAAATACAGAAAAACATCCCTTACCAGGGTTTTTAGAATAAATAGTTTAAATGTTAAATAATAGTTAACATCACTTAAATGCAACAGCAAATTCTCTCATTGCTACTGAACATTTTCTCCACTTATGTGGTTATGATATAAGGCTGTTGCTGTAACTGGGAAGTGAACTGTGCTGGGCCAAACTAGGAGAATATTAAGATTTTCTGAAGGAAAGGGAAAAACAATTGTCTACCTTTCAGAAGAGGAACTGGCAAAAAAAAAAACTACATGGAAAATATGTGAAAACGTTTGTTTTTAACCCCAAATTGAACAAGTTTACCTAGATCTTAAAAAGCAGCTTAGATGATGAAACTGCATCTATGATTCTGATAACAAGCTAACAAATTGAACTAGCTCCTCTAAGCTAACCGGCTAGCAGAGCTTCTGACTGACAGTTTATGTGCAGCAGCAAATCAACTATCCTGATTAACAAGGTTATAAAAGCTCATGAATGAAAAATCACTTTGATGTGTGGGGGAACTTTTCCAGGCCCTCTTTAGCAGGGTGGGACTGGGAGGAGAGTGCTGTAGCCTTTTAGCTGGAAGCTAACCGGAGCCTGGGCTAACACTAGCGACATGAAGATGGGTTGGTTCACCGGCACGCGTCGGAGTCAGCCCGGTAAAAATGATTAACGACACCGAGCGGACTCACGTTCACGTTTGAAAGCAGCGCTGAATCCAGAAACATCAGCACAAAGTGTGTTCGTTGCTCTGAGCCAGCATGATGAACAAGGGAACGGCGCTGCAAACTCTGTTCGGGTGTTGCTTTCCATCCTAAGGTTCTATGTAGGGGGCGGGCGTATTACGTGAACGGACCCATCTGATTGGCTGCATATCAAAAGGACTACATTTGACTGGTCAAATAATACTTCCACGTAAAAAACAGAGCTGGTTTACAAAAAGTTGATGTATGACACGGATGGAAATGTTTGAACCAAACATTTATCGCCGTTTTTGACGTGCTTTGCAATGGGCCTATCGCACGTCCTGTTATCGCGATGAAGATAATTTTTCGATACATTGTGCAGCCCTAGTCCCCCTGCTGATATTCTGCACTTCAGCCTGTGTGTGTGTGGGGGGGATCTTGTTCTGTGTGAAAACGAAGCGGTACAGGTGATAATGCTGCAGGATTTCATAATTGTACCTTCTCAGCAGCAGCACTGCAGGTGCTCTCCATGTCCAACATGTGTGTAAGCCAGGTCCTTAGCCAACTTAAAGTTGACACATTTTCCGCTAAGTTTTCTTTCATAAATCCCAACGTTTGCGTGGAAAGTTGCTTACGCAGTTTTCCGACCCCGTTTTGTGCGTAAGCTAGCTTGATGAATGAGGCCCCTGTTCTGTAACAAACCAGTTAGACTTTCTGAAGAACATCAGATGTCTGCTAGCATTCATCACACCATTGGGCTGATATTATATCTCTTGGCACTGGGTTATCTTATTACTATAGTCTATTGTAGTTTTCATGGGTTGGAACAAATGAAACCAATGTAGCAGCTAGCTAACCCAACAAGCTAAGAAGGGCTCCGGGGAGCGTGGGTGGCCCACCCGCATGCTTCAGTGTGAGGCTGTAGTGATGCTGGTCGCCTGTGGAGATCTCAGGGGACTGATAAACGACAAGCCAAAGTGGAGGTGGTGGGAGCCTGGAGAGCAGAGGTTTGTCTGTGTGATGGACTCAGACGTGAATGTGTGGACGCCGTCAACCCTAAACTTCTCAAGGTTAAGCTTCCCATGAGAGGACGGGAACTGTTCTACTTGGAGATGAAACCATTCTCTCTGTTGGAAACATCCAGCCTTCTGGGATGAGGCCCTCACGATTTCTTTTGTGTTCTTTATTACTCTTTTAGTAAAAGCTGATTCAACACGTTCAGATGATGTTAACGGAGACAGCGCCCCTCTGGTGCTACCTGGTACTGATACTCGATACTTACTGGCACTAGAAGTAGACTAAAAAGTACTCTGTGGTACCTACAGCTGTTTTCCTCACTGGTCACCGTTCTCTTGTAAACACGAAACGGTTTAATTCAACCAACTCTCACATTTTATTCTTGCATCTTTACGTGACCTCTGACCTTCTGACGGGACCCTGCAGTTAAGATTTATTCTTGTTAGCTTTTGTTGGATCTGGTGAAGGTCCACCTGCTCTGTTAACCCGGGAGTCTGTGTTTGTTAATGATGTTGGCTTAATAAAGTTATTTCAAAATAACTTTCTAACATTTCGGTGTTTTGAAACGACTCTCCTTCTGATTCTAACAAACACATTTAAACAAACTGACACTCCGTCCTTGAACCCGACTCACCTGCTGGATGTCTGTTGACACGAAGCAAACCTGCCGCTTTCTTTTTCTGACCGACCAGCTCTGTTAGCTCGATGCTAACAGCAGCTAGCAGGGGTGTTCACGTGAGACCTGCCGCGCGCATGCCAGGTGCACACACTGGGATGTTTTTGACGCAACACAAAGAGTAAAGTCCTCGAGCTCTACTCGATAAACACAAGAACCGATAAACCCAAAAGAACACAAACACGCCAGCCGAGCAGCAGGGCAGAAGCCGGAACTGACTACTTCTTCTGCGAAGGTTCTGCTGCAAGTGTCTCGCTCGCGACCCCATGTGGACACAACCGGAACCACCACAGCAAGAAGCAACCACAATCCTGATGAAACTGGAAAAACGGGTACATTTACGCAAATAACTCAGATATTTCTACATTACTCTCAGCGGTTTTCACGAATAGATACATTTTCAATGTTAACACAAATTAAAATAATTATTTTATTTGTAGAGTCAGACATTTGCCAGAAAGAAAGCCAAGTTTTAAGGTGGATATTCTAGACATTCCCTTCAAGATTCAGTTCAGTCAGAGATGGCTTTTCATACCAGTGCTGTCAGAGACACTTAGAAACCATGACCCACAAATATCCAGTTCTTCAGAACCAGCACACAGGTAAAGGCAGCAGCTTCAAACACATGAGACCAAAAGTCCACACACACACACACACACACACACACACACACACACACACACACACACACACACACACACACACACACACACACACACACACACACACACACACACACACACACACACAGCCATGGAATACACCTAATCAACACGTACTAACTGCAGAGGTCACCACTGGCCACTAGGGTGTGCTGCGATCAAGCCTCGAGGGAAAAAGGCGTATTCAGGGATGTCCTGAAGTCACGTACAGGTGACTAATCCCCTGCAGGGACGTGCCCAAAGTCACATACATGTTACTATCCCTCACTGTACATACTGCTGCCTCTCATTTGGATTGCTGCTGCTCAACCATCACACTGCTGTCTATCTATGCTACTGTTCGACTTGTATCTGTAAAGCCAGGTTTATGGTTCTCCGTCAGCTCCGCAAGGGACAGACACGCACGGATTGACGGGAGCGTTTTGCTCTCATACTTCTCCGAGTGTTGCAAAGCAATTGCCTGGCAGGACAACAGAGGGCGTAGCGCTGTTCTGTGGTATCCTGCCATGTATCGGTCCAAGATTGTGTGTTTATATTGTGTTTTTTTTGTGTATATAAGAGACTTTTTAACACAGACATACCGTAAATCCTCTAATACAGGCCCGGGCCTGTATTTGACTCAAGCTCATCAAGCTCCAGGCCTTTATTGGAAGGAGGACAAGAATCAGAGGCAGGCCTCTATTTCTATTTGAGCAAAATGAACTAATGGTTCGCTGGAGTGTTTGACAATTAAAATTGCGCCCACATTTTCAAAGTTAAACACATTTCTTTTAACAACGGTAGTTTCTGCTTCAGCCCTCTCCCCCCTCCCCCTGCTTCAGCCCTCTCCCCCCTCCCCCTGCTTCAGCCCTCTCCCCCCTCCCCCTGCTTCAGCCCTCTCCCCCCTCCCCCTGCTTCAGCCCTCTCCCCCCTCCCCCTGCTTCAGCCCTCTCCCCCCTCCCCCTGCTTCAGCCCCCTCCCCCTGCGCAGCGGCCACAAACTCACTGATGCGCCTGCAGCCTCTCGGAGTTCCTGCTGCTCTAAACATTAAAATAATTATTTCATTTTCTGTTCCTCACTTCTGATTACCTTCAATGGTGTCTGTTTGTTGCAACCAGCAGGTACAAAAACTAACTTGTTTTTATTTGACTATTTTTCTGTCCTGTCTGTTTATTATCTTCCTGCATCTCCTCTCAATCCTAAAGAGAAACTGCTACCTGGGTTCATATATATTCACCTCATGAGTTACCTTTGAACTGCAGCTCTAAAAGATCTACCGACCGCTAAAACAGCGGAGTGCTCGCTGCTCGCCGGCCGCATCAGTGATCGGTGCGTCACCGGAGGACAAAACTGGTGAAGCGCTCCGATCCACAGCAGCGAAACGCATCAGGCACAAATAAAAGAATAAAAGACAGAAAACATGACAGGAAATGAGCCGACATGAACGATCGCGTGTTAAATTAGTTTTTGAGGTGGCGACACCTGATGTGATAATGTTACTGTGGCCGTGCTCAGGACGCAGATGTCTGGAGCGCGTCAACAAACAGAGCTTTGCATGTGCAAGCTGGTTAAGGTTAGGATGGGGGTGAGGGGAAGGTTAAATTGCAAGAGGGTAAAGGTCACAATTTGGTTAAATGTCCGTTTTACGGCGGGTGTCGGTACCGACGCTCTGGCACAGCGCGTTGCCTCCCGACGCACAGGAGCTTGTCACCTGCTGACAGCAGGCTGCTGTCTTTTCCGAGGGCTGCATCTTGCCGGTCATTATCACGTGACAGTGACTAGTCGACGACAGGCATAACAAGTCACTATAGTGAAGTCGACTAGTTCATACACCCCCTGCTGCTCCCCAGTGTTCTGCAGCGCGCGTTCTCTTTGAACTTGATATCAAATTTTCGCCTCCTCTTCGTCTCTGCACGGTTAAAGTTACCCTCGCGGTCTATCACTGGCAAATCAAAAGTGAGACGGATGACACAACCGCCCCCCCTGTGGTACTTGCTTGTTACCACATTCCACCCGGCCACAATAAAATACCGGCCATTATTCACCTCCGCCGACTCCGACACCGGCCAAAATATGATACCCGGCCGTTAATTGAATACAGGCTTGTATTAGAGGATTTACGGTATTTGTCTCTCATTCTCCCACCTCTTCATGCGTTCACCACCTCTAAACCCACGTTTCCTGTCGTTTCCGTCCACAAATAAAACGCTTGCTGCGCATCTTTTCACTCCTCCATTCACGGGAGAATTAAACATTCATATTTTTAGAGTTTATTCGTGAGGTATTCTTCAAGCTTCTCCGTGTCTGCCGCTAGTTATCCTCGGCTCTCTTTGCAATGGCGGCGCTGTAAACAATAGCGGCGTCCTGACCAATCACAAGCTTGCGTAATCGGTCTCGTTTGACGGATGTTTTAAAAAGTGGGCTCGACTCCGTACGTACTTGCGTGCTGCCGGAGCCCTACGCGAGGACGGATAATGGTGTTGCGTGTCTCCGCACTGACGCAGACGGAGAAGCATAAACCAGGCTTAAGTCTTCACCTGCTTGTTAAGCTAATGTAATGGTCACATTGTCAGTATGCATGCTAAGCTGCGCTGCATTTATTTACCTATTTTATCACATTGCTTAGCTTTGATCTTCAGCCCATACTGCTGCTTCACGCTGCCGTTAGCTTCTGCTCACTCAGCTTTGTATGTCGCCGCAGGGCTCCTTCATCCTTGTCAATAAAACCATTTGACATCGAGGAGTGCATTTCTTCACTAAAGGTTGGTTTATGCTTGACGCGTCCGCGAGGTCCGCACTGCTCCGCGCGGAAAAGTTGCGTCATTTTGCGTCATCTTAACAACCACGCCCCTCCACCGCGCCTCCGCACGGCCCAAAATTTCCGCAACGCGCACCTAGGAAATTTTCTAACCACGCGGACGGTCAGAAAAACATGGCGGACCGGCAAGAACCAGTATGGCAGAGGTTCGTAAATACAGACATTTGTATGATTCAGCTCTCAGAGATCACCGTGATCAACATGTTGTTAATAATTCTTGGAGAGAAATAACTCGCACTGTCGGAAAAGACGAGGACGCTGTTAAAAATGCTGAAATGCCATGTTGTAAACAACAGTTTTTACTTCTACTATGGTGTAGTGTTGGATGCATGCCGTAGAGCTCCATGCTGCCCCCTACAGTTTGGGAGAATATTGGCTCACCGCAGAGACAAGCTGCACGAACCATAAACGCTGCAATTTGTGAAGCACGTTCCATCCGCGAGCCGCATCACCAAGCGGAAAGTGAATGCGTCAAGCATAAACCAAGCTTAACACTATATTGGAGCAGGCGGAGGGAGACTAGGGGTCTTAGCACACCTCTGTTGTTACTTGGCTTCCCGGGGCTGGAGGCTAGGAGGGAGATCTGGCCGTCTGGTTGGGGTCTGGGGTGGTGGGTTGCTTTGCTCGGCGTTGGGCGGGGGAGCTTGCTCATCAGCACCCCAGCAGAAAGGGTCAAACTCTGGTAATCGGTGATGGTTGTACCCCATGTGCAGCAGTACCGGGACCAGAGTGAATAGGGTGTGTATGGGGAGCATGAGTGGGTGTCCGGCGTGCATTTTTGTAAGTCTTGGGTTGTATGTGCATGTGTGAGTATGAGGGAGGGAGTGTGTGACTGTGTTTGTGTATGACTGTATATGTCAGGTGGGGCCTTTGACTCCTCCCTTCTCCTGGGACTTCTTGTGATGACATAGATCTTCGTCTCCCCTCCCCCTGCCACACCTGGTGTGGAGTGCGGTGCCTTGTTCTGCCTGTGTGTTCGAGGCTCCCGGGTCAGGGGGTTTAAGATTTGTGGCGTCTGCCTGATCAATCCCTGTGGCTGCCTGGTGGGATCTGGGTTCCTGGGCTCTGCTGGGTCCCCAGCGGGGGTGCTCGCTCCTGGGTCCCGGGTCGTTGGGTTCCGGGCTCGGCTGGCTAGGGGGTGGGAGGCTGCAGGCGGGCCTGTGGGCTTGCCGCTGAGATCTCCTGGGACTCTGCCGGCTGCTGGTTGTGGGCCCCCGGGGCGATCCTCTGTGCCTCTTAAGGGGGACAGGGGCTTTTCTGGTCGCGGTCTCCTTGGGGTCCCTGCGCTCTGGGGCAGCTCCTGGATCTCTGGGACTTGGAGCTCCCTCCATCTCCTACACATCTTTAGGGGGCAGATCTGTGGTCCCTCACACTCTCTGTTGGACGCTCCTATAGAGAAACCTTACATAAACAAGCGCGTGTGCACACACAGGTGCTCACATGGTGCTCTCATAAGTATGGGCTTGGGCACATTCAACACAGGTCTTAAGGCTGTCGTTGGCACTAAATGCACTGTGATTTATTATCGTGTGATTGTTCAGTTAAACAATGCAGATTTTATATCTCACCATCAGGTTGATGCAGTGATAGCTTGATCCTGTTGCATTGTCGTGTGTCCCTTTTCTGCAGGTCTAGAAGCCCCCCCCCCCCCCCCCAGCTTTTGTCTTTTCCTTTCTCTTTCACCTCTGTCTCCGTGTCTGGTCGGAATTACAAAGCATTCAAAAACAATAACAATAAAGTTTTAAGTATCAGGCGTGACATTAAAAGCAGACGCTTTGATGCTCCACCTGAGAGTAAATCTGTAAGGCTTGTCACCAGCATTCAGACATCAATTCTGCTTGCTTCACAGCCAGACAGGACACTAAGAAAAAATAAAAATAAAAGTTTGGTTTGTAAATAGGGGCAGATAATATAAGATATTTCTTCCTTCTGCCCCTTTTCATTCATTTATTTTTAAGTATGCTTTTTTGTTGTTGTTTGTGTATATATATATTTTAACACTTTGAATGAAATAAAGAGAAAAAATTTATATATAAACGTAATCACCCGTTAATGATTCAATAATGATTACCTGAACTTCACACCCAGCCCCAAACCTATTTTATTAGCTGATGATTCCTGAATGATTACTTCATGTTTGGTCAGTCATTAATACAGAATCAGGAACTAATGAGTCATCAATGAATGGCCTGTTGGTGATTCATCGTTTATTCCTTAATGATGCGTATTATAGCTCTTTCCAGTGATGGGGTCTGATCAGCCGGCCGGACAATTGTAGCATTTTGATAAAAGCTCCTTCCTATTTGCTTAAACTTATCTTGTTCAATAATAGCTCTGTAGGACTGAAGGTAATACTCCTAATGACTAACTACTCATTATCTAATCAGTAACTTATCATTAGTTAAGCTTTTTGTGGCCCCTAAGTTAAAGTAAAAGAATATTTATTCAAAGAAGTCACAGTTCCTCAGCGATTTTAATAGTCACCTAAAGGAACAACGTTCAAACCAACAATAAGCAACACATTCACTCTAAATAGTATATGTTACTTAATTAACAGTAGTTGAAAACAAATGCCCCAGACATCTATCAGTTACTTATATTCACAAACAAACAATACAAAAATCAAACCTTTTTTTCTAACAGAAAATGATGACAACTATGGTGATGTCACTAAACACAACTTCATAAATAACTGAACTCATCTATCCAACCAAAGCTCTTAGACTTGTGCTACACTCCTAGGGCCCATTTTCAGCGGTTTCTCCCATTCCTTAAATTAGTCGTGTAATCAGTGGCTTTGGCTTTACAACGGCTTGTGAAAGAGGCCAAAGTTCCCTCTTGTTCATTCAAAGAGGTTCAAACAAAGCCAGCTGGATTTCTCTGGCCTTCTGAAGATGTTTCATTTCTCATCTGAGGGGCTTTGTCCATTCTGACTGGAATGAGAGTGTTGAGCTCATAAACTGTAGCTGTCTGTTGTTGCCTAGCAAGAAACCAAAGAAGTCTGAGTGCCTTCCTTTGATTTCCATGACCTGGATGACCGAGATCCTTCACCAGCTCTTGTCCATTGTTGCACTGAGTTCTTCAAACGCCTCTTCATCAGTGGCCTTCAACTCTGCAACTGCTGAACTGTCGGCAGGGTTTTTTCGGTCCACGCCGGCTCAGGAGCAACCTTAGTTTCTGTTCTCTCTTTACCAGCTCCAACACCTGTTGGTACCTGCTGACGGCCTCTGGAATAAAGGCTGAAACAACAAAAACAATAATCAAACTATGTAGTAGTGATGGTCCAGCGACACCATGTCGGCGAGCGTATCGTTTAGGAAGTAGTCATGTGACTGATACAGCTGATGTTTAGCGCGTCGGTGAAGCGTTGAACTGTGTTTAACTGCAGGAGCATCTCCCTGTCAGCGGGACGGGTTTCTGCCACAAGGATAACTTCTGAAGCTAAATTATTCCGCTGTTACATCCTGGTGGTCCTGGTGGTTGCTCCTAGATCAGCAAATAAGTTATTTTATTTCCTCGTTTCATCCTGTTCCTCTGTTTCTGCTTGATCCATCACAGGTTTTAAATCATTCGTACTATTTAATGCAGGTTAAACGCCACGCTTGTTAACCTGAGCTTACGATAAAAGAAAGATGCTGAGACGTCAGAGCAGTGGGGGTGGGGACCGGCCCAAAACAGCCCACCAGGACTCGATCTCACCTTCAGGTTTGCTTGCAGTGATGTTTATAATCCAGCAGGTGTCAGTAGACCAACATGGTGACACCTAAACCTAACCCTCATCCACCCATCACTACTGTAGTATACTGATGAAACGTGTTAATCTCACATACAGCATCTGTCATGATGTGGAGTTTAAGTTATGACCCAAAACCCAGGTGACAGCAGGCAAAAGAGCTGTTTACCATGAGTGATGTAGGTATGATGACACAGCAGCAGGTCAAGCACAAACAGAGGGTCTAAATACACGAGGGTAACCAGGGAAACAGGTGGGTGAGGTAACGAGGGGCACTAACAAGGGAGATAAGACACCAGAGACCCCAAAGGCTACGGGGCAGATCCTGATAGTATCTGATAAAATTAAAGATGTTCACAATTAACTTGGAGAGTTTGGGACCTGAATATACATAAATAATATAAATTCAGCAAAGCTATTTTCCACACAAGTATTATAAATCTAAAACAAAGTTTAGCTAGGTTGATTGACAGTCCAGCAAACAGAATAATCTGAGTTTATCAAACAAGTTGCACTGTACTGGTGGTAAAATCTGTTAGTAGCAGCTATGAAGCAACCATCGACATACATATATTGGACAATGGGTTTCCATAGCTCCAATAACACATTTTTGAGGCTAAATGGGAGGTGGCAACCACCGCCATTTTGACCATGTCACAGGTTCCGTCAAGCCCAGACAATTCCATAAAAGGGAAGAGAGGAGGAGCTGAGGGTGGGGCTGTAAGGCTGGGATCAACTGACGACACCCGGTCGAACTAGCTACAAGCTAACCTGAAGCTAACCCAAAGCTAACGCGGAGGTGGGAGCTAAGCTAACGGAGGTAGCAACCTAGCTACAACCGGAGTTAACTGTGCACAACACCAGAGCTTCTGAGTCAGAGATACGCCGGGCTGACCGCTGAGGAGAACCGGGTGGAAAGGTTTCCATCCCAGACCTCCACAAGCCGTCAGCCCGTGCAGCAGACAGAAGCCGCGATCAGACAGAGATGGACCGAGCTGCGGGGAGGGGAGAACGGGTGGAAAACATCGGTCTCCCGAGAGCTCCACAAGCCGATAGTGGGAACCCAGCTCCACCAACATGTTATATTTCAACCCATTTTCTAAAGTGCAGCATTATGTTAAATGCACTGGGTTTTACCCTATTACATTTACATTTCATGGTTAAACAG
>NC_091747.1:64864936-64872436 GCF_043380555.1 Nothobranchius furzeri
ATAGAGCAGACTGAAGCAGCAGCCTGACTGCATGGCGCTGCAGACAGCTAATAAACAGGATGATGGGACCTTTCTTCCACTTGTAGAGTTTAGATGTTCTTCGTTTCCCAGCTGTCGTGGTTGTTGTGAACCCACTTGGTCGTGAGCCTGCTGCCCGCTAGCGTTGGCTAATCTGCTTGAAGTTCCACTTTAGATTCAGACTTTGTGTCTTTCTGCTCTATCTCTGCTGGTTTCTCTGTATTCCTCCACAGTACCTTCATTAGCTCACTGTATGCCAGTAACATTATTTTCTCTCTAAGTGTTTTTCTCCCCAGAAGAAGCTACAACGATGTTCTGCTGAGCTGTGGTGGCCTCATGGAGTCTAGCACAATGCTGCTAACCACTTGATAGGTAATTTTAGATTTATCCCATATTACCTTAAAGGACGACACACACACAGAGAGAGAGAGTAGATTATTTGTAACGTCCATGAATCGTCATGCGAGAGCGCAGAAACCCCCTCCGTGGAGCTAACCAGGCCCCCTCTGCTCCTGGGCAAAGCCTTCAGCTCACCAGCTCTGCATGCCCGCATCCTCCACCAAGATGTTAGGTAATATTTAATCTCCATAACCCTGGAACCTGAAATAACACTCTTGACAACATGGAAGACATTTTACCCTGAGTCCCCAAAATAAAGGAGAGTTAACGCAGAGGAACCTCCTCCGAGGCTTTCCCCCGTCACTCCCAAGTCTCCTCAGTTTCCCAGGGGCTTTATTCAGCAAAGGATGGAGGAGAAGGCGGGGTCTTCTCAGGTTACAGAGGTACAGAGGTTTCCTTGGAAATCTACAATCAACATCCTTGACTGCAAACGAGCTTCTCTGCTCAACCTTTCATGAACCTAACCCTAACACAGAGATTCATGAAGTGTTAATAACACAAAATGGGCAGCTTTTAGGTCTCAAAAAGGTACAATTATAAAAATACCCAACACCACTAAAACATTCTCCCTCTCCTGATATAACTTTTTGCTTTCCTTGACGTTGGATGTGCTACTACTAGTTTATCCGTTTGATTATAGATCCACTAGGATAAATACAATAAAGTTTATCTCTCACCAAATAGAATATTTACTAAGACATCACAATATAACTATAGTGTGTGTGTGTGTGTGTGTGTGTGTGTGTGTGTGTGTGTGTGTGTGTGTGTGTGTGTGTGTGTGTCTGCTCTGTCTTCTCCATCCCCGGTGAGTCGTGGAGGATGGCTGCTTATACTGAGCCAGGATTCTCTGGAGTTTTCTTCCTGTTAAAAGGGAGTTTTCCTCTCCACTGTCGCTGCATGCTTGCTTAGTATGAGGATTGCTGTATAGTCACTGGCACTAGTCAGTGACTTGATGCAATTTGCTGGGTTCCTTATATAGGAAACATTATTTCTGATTGGCTTAATGAACTGACCTGAATTGGAATGTTTATTATGTGAAGTGCCTTGAGACGACTCTTGTCGTGATTTGGCGCTTTATAAATAAACTTGAATTGAATTGAATAGCATCTGCCATACACGATAACAAGCATCTTACTTTTGTTCAATAAAGTTCTGGGGGAAAGTGACCTTACAAGAAGTTGCAGGATTGTGTCTGAAGTAGTTGATCACACTGGTTTTTTTCATTGCACACGCGTTACACATGTCACTCTCGTTCTGATCTTCCCCGGTCGGCTCTGCTGCCGCATACAGATGAGCTGCTGCACAAAAGGCGGTGCCAATGCCTCTCTGAGAACTTCATTAGTTTTATCTGACCGCAGACAGGGATGACACGCCCACATTGGTAACGGGTTAATTCACGGCCTCCGACCGATGGATGGCAGGCAGCTGCACCACAAGCAAGAGAAAACCTCTCTGATGGAGGAAGGCAGCCTCTGAAGGTCTGCGGACGATCAGCTCACTCACTGGTAGCAGGTTCAAGCGGTCATCCGGCTGTTTCAGAAGAGTTTTGAAACCCCGCCCACTCGGACAGACAGAGATAATCCAGGGCCGAACCATCGTTACTGCCCATTCAGTTCAGAGACAGCTGCTGTTTCACACTGCGTCTCAGTCCCAAAACAAACAAGACGTGTTTAAATAGCTCTGCTGGCCAGTCAGTAATGCTGCAGAGCATCATTAGCACTTCTGAGGGATGAGTCTATTTTTATTTAGATTTTTTCTGTAATAATTATCTCGGTATTTTGGATGAACAGAGTTATTTTTATTTTTTTGAGGCTGAATGCGCTGACGTCAGTCAGGGGAGGGACTTAGGAGAAAAATAAAATATGAAAGATAAGTTTTCCTCATAGAACCGCATCAGAGGGTCACATTTAACGTTGTTTAACAGTTCAAACTTAAATAAAGGATGAATCACCAGCAGGCCAATAAATGATGAGTCATTAGTTCCCGATTCAGTATTAATGACTGACCAAACATTAAGCAATCATTCAGGAATCGTCAGCTAATAAAGCAGGTTTGGGGCCGGGTGTGGTGGGCAGTCAGGGCCAGCACAGCCTCTGCTGGACTAAACGTACTCACAAACGTAAACGTATTTTTTTCCTCTGGTAAATATTTTTAAATGAAAAAATGTTCACTGGTCTATTTTCTTTATATCCTATTATACCCACTTGGCCGCGCTGCTCCAGTGTGAAAACCAAGCCCCCCCAGTGCGGGACAGAAATTGAGTCCAACGCCGAAGTGACAAAAATTGCAGTTCCACCCTCATCCACTAGGACGAGGGCGGAACATCCACTAGGACGAGAGTGGAACATCCACTAGGACGAGGGCGGAACATCCACTAGGACGAGAGTGGAACATCCACTAGGACGAGGGCGGAACATCCAGTAGGACGAGGGCGGAACTTCCACTAGGACGAGGGCGGAACATCCACTAGGACGAGGGCGGAACATCCACTAGGACGAGGGCGGAACATCCACTAGGACGAGGGCGGAACATCCACTAGGACGAGGGCGGAACATCCACTAGGACGAGGGCGGAACATCCACTAGGACGAGGGCGGAACATCCACTAGGACGAGGGCGGAACATCCACTAGGACGAGGGCGGAACATCCACTAGGACGAGGGCGGAACATCCACTAGGACGAGGGCGGAACATCCACTAGGACGAGGGCGGAACATCCACTAGGACGAGGGCGGAACATCCACTAGGACGAGGGCGGAACATCCACTAGGACGAGGGCGGAACATCCACTAGGACGAGGGCGGAACATCCACTAGGACGAGGGCGGAACATCCACTAGGACGAGGGCGGAACATCCACTAGGACGAGGGCGGAACATCCACTAGGACGAGGGCGGAACATCCACTAGGACGAGGGCGGAACATCCACTAGGACGAGGGCGGAACATCCACTAGGACGAGGGCGGAACATCCACTAGGACGAGGGCGGAACATCCACTAGGACGAGGGCGGAACATCCACTAGGACGAGGGCGGAACATCCACTAGGACGAGGGCGGAACATCCACTAGGACGAGGGCGGAACATCCACTAGGACGAGGGCGGAACATCCACTAGGACGAGGGCGGAACATCCACTAGGACGAGGGCGGAACATCCACTAGGACGAGGGCGGAACATCCACTAGGACGAGGGCGGAACATCCACTAGGACGAGGGCGGAACATCCACTAGGACGAGGGCGGAACATCCACTAGGACGAGGGCGGAACATCCACTAGGACGAGGGCGGAACATCCACTAGGACGAGGGCGGAACATCCACTAGGACGAGGGCGGAACATCCACTAGGACGAGGGCGGAACATCCACTAGGACGAGGGCGGAACATCCACTAGGACGAGAGCGGAACATCCACTAGGACGAGGGCGGAACATCCACTAGGACGAGGGCGGAACATCCACTAGGACGAGAGTGGAACATCCACTAGGACGAGGGCGGAACATCCACTAGGACGAGAGCGGAACATCCACTAGGACGAGAGCGGAACATCCACTAGGACGAGGGCGGAACATCCACTAGGACGAGGGCGGAACATCCACTAGGACGAGGGCGGAACATCCACTAGGACGAGGGCGGAACATCCACTAGGACGAGGGCGGAACATCCACTAGGACGAGGGCGGAACATCCACTAGGACGAGGGCGGAACATCCACTAGGACGAGGGCGGAGCATCCACTAGGACGAGGGCGGAACATCCACTAGGACGAGGGCGGAACATCCACTAGGACGAGGGCGGAACATCCACTAGGACGAGGGCGGAACATCCACTAGGACGAGGGCGGAACATCCACTAGGACGAGGGCGGAACATCCACTAGGACGAGGGCGGAACATCCACTAGGACGAGGGCGGAACATCCACTAGGACGAGGGCGGAACATCCACTAGGACGAGGGCGGAACATCCACTAGGACGAGGGCGGAACATCCACTAGGACGAGGGCGGAACATCCACTAGGACGAGGGCGGAACATCCACTAGGACGAGGGCGGAACATCCACTAGGACGAGGGCGGAACATCCACTAGGACGAGGGCGGAACATCCACTAGGACGAGGGCGGAACATCCACTAGGACGAGGGCGGAACATCCACTAGGACGAGGGCGGAACATCCACTAGGACGAGGGCGGAACATCCACTAGGACGAGGGCGGAACATCCACTAGGACGAGGGCGGAACATCCACTAGGACGAGGGCGGAACATCCACTAGGACGAGGGCGGAACATCCACTAGGACGAGGGCGGAACATCCACTAGGACGAGGGCGGAACATCCACTAGGACGAGGGCGGAACATCCACTAGGACGAGGGCGGAACATCCACTAGGACGAGGGCGGAACATCCACTAGGACGAGGGCGGAACATCCACTAGGACGAGGGCGGAACATCCACTAGGACGAGGGCGGAGCATCCACTAGGACGAGGGCGGAACATCCACTAGGACGAGGGCGGACCATCCACTAGGACGAGGGCGGAACATCCACTAGGACGAGGGCGGAGCATCCACTAGGACGAGGGCGGAACATCCACTAGGACCAGGGCGGAACATCCACTAGGACGAGGGCGGAGCATCCACTAGGACGAGGGCGGAACATCCACTAGGACGAGGGCGGAACATCCACTAGGACGAGAGCGGAACATCCACTAGGACGAGGGCGGAACATCCACTAGGACGAGGGCGGAACATCCACTAGGACGAGGGCGGAACATCCACTAGGACGAGGGCGGACCATCCACTAGGACGAGGGCGGAACATCCACTAGGACGAGGGCGGACCATCCACTAGGACGAGGGCGGAGCATCCACTAGGACGAGGGCGGAGCATCCACTAGGACGAGGGCGGAACATCCACTAGGACGAGGGCGGAGCATCCACTAGGACGAGGGCGGAACATCCACTAGGACGAGGGCGGAACATCCACTAGGACGAGGGCGGAACATCCACTAGGACGAGGGCGGAACATCCACTAGGACGAGGGCGGAGCATCCACTAGGACGAGGGCGGAACATCCACTAGGACGAGGGCGGAACATCCACTAGGACGAGAGCGGAACATCCACTAGGACGAGGGCGGAACATCCACTAGGACGAGGGCGGAACATCCACTAGGACGAGGGCGGAACATCCACTAGGACGAGGGCGGACCATCCACTAGGACGAGGGCGGAGCATCCACTAGGACGAGGGCGGAACATCCACTAGGACGAGGGCGGAGCATCCACTAGGACGAGGGCGGAACATCCACTAGGACCAGGGCGGAGCATCCACTAGGACGAGGGCGGAACATCCACTTGGACGAGGGCGGAACATCCACTAGGACCAGGGCGGAACATCCACTAGGACGAGGGCGGAACATCCACTAGGACGAGGGCGGAACATCCACTAGGACGAGGGCGGAACATCCACTAGGACGAGGGCGGACCATCCACTAGGACGAGGGCGGAGCATCCACTTGGACGAGGGCGGAACATCCACTAGGACGAGGGCGGAACATCCACTAGGACAAGGGCGGAACATCCACTAGGACGAGGGCGGAGCATCCACTAGGACGAGGGTGGAACAAAGACAATCTAGCTGTGATAGCTGATCAGCTCACGAGTCAGCGTTAGCTAGCTGGCCTCACGCAAAAGTTGACATGAACGCATCCTGTGATTGGGTGAGCAGTCGTTTGAACTTTTCTAGCAGCATTAAGCAAAAAATCAAAACTAAACACAGAGATTTGAACCTATAGGCAGCTATCGGTGTATTTTTGAACACATGATGGCTGAAAGAGGAGAAGAGACGGACTTGGTTGCAGATTTACTTGCCACACCATTTTCAGGACGGACCTTTCAAGAAAAAATGGATCTTGTGAGAACCGGTCGTCCGACTCCAACGCTAGCTGGCTTGTCCCAGCAGGAGAAAGGATTTGTTCGTCATTTTCAGGCAAGCAACTATGAACGGTACCCATGGCTAACAGCTTCAGAGAACCGCTGCAGGTTATTCAGCTGGGAACGCCCGTTGCTCGCATCAGATGGATTTGGTAGCATTAAAGCGCGTTAAAACGTATGCCAGAAACACGACCGGCCCATCGGACAGACACGGCTTTCAGCATTAGCCTCCATGTCCGTAGAAAAGGATCCACTCATGGACCTGAAGCACACAGGTAAACTGTACAGAGCCACTGAGGTTTTCCTGAGGAAAGACAGAAGGATGGATTTTATTTCTAATGAGCAGGAGAGGAGGAGATCCATGCTGGACATTTATGTTGGTGAGTAGAAACATTTTATCAGTATTTTTAATGTTTTGTCATTTCATTTTGTTAATAATCAATAAATGGTAACAAAATAAAATGTCTAAATTAAATTATTCTTGTTTCTATGCTATTTATATTATGTTTAATGTGGTGTGTGCAGCCGCGCCAACATGTTCAATTTTCTCCAAAACAAATGCAAATAATGTGTTTGCTGTACTTATTTATTGTATTGTCCCATCTCTTAAACCGTCGTTCATTTCTGAGATTCGACGGTATCCGTGCTCTTAGCTTCCCACTCTCAACTGGGAATGCGAGTTTGATTTTAAAGGAAGTTACGTGTCTTGTGACCAGCCACTGGTGTGTGTGTGTGTGTGTGTGTGTGTGTGTGTGAGGTTTCTCCAGCTGAGATGTCCTATTGATGGTATTTTAAGGTGTATTAATTTAGATATGACTGAACAGGAAATCACCGAAGGTCCGGGGGTGGAACGCACCGCCCGCCACTGAGTTTATGTAATCACTATTGAGTCACTAGAGGGTGACTAGGCAAATTATCCACTTTATCAATTACCAACCATTAAGTAATTATTAGCAAATAAAATCACCGTGGGGTGGTCGTAAAGCTTAGGTAATCATTAGTTTGGGCAACGATGGCGCAGGACTTAAGCACTCACCCCGCAATCAGAAGGTTGTAGGTTCGAGCCCCGCTCAGTCTGAGTCCTGTGTTGGAGGGACCGGTGGCGTCTGTGTACGGCAGTCTCGCCTCTGCCAGTGCGCCCCAGAGCAGCTGTGGCTACAGT
>NC_091747.1:64877436-64889936 GCF_043380555.1 Nothobranchius furzeri
GAGATCATATCTCTCCTGTCTTAGCTTCCCTACATTGGCTACCTGTTAAATTCAGAATAGATTTTAAGATCCTTCTTCTCACATATAAAGCTCTTAATAATCAAGCTCCATCATACATCAGTGATCTGATTGTTCCATACGTTCCTAACCGAGCGCTTCGCTCTCAGACTGCAGGTCTACTGGTGGTTCCCAGAATATCTAAAATTAGGATGGGAGGCAGATCTTTTAGTTATCAGGCTCCTCTCCTGTGGAACCAGCTCCCAGCTTTAGTCCGTGAGGCAGACACTTTGTCTACTTTTAAGAATAGGCTTAAAACATTTTTATTTTATAGGGCCTATGGTTAAAATCTGATGTTAGCCTAAATCTGGACAAGTGGGAGAGTAGAGGGAGGTGGAGTGTACAGTCGGTAAAGACGGCTCTCCCTTGCCCTGCCTCCAACATGCCTCCATCTAAATAGGATAGATTATCCAGAGTTATCTCTGTAGTTATGCTGCTATAGGCTTAGGCTGCTGGAGGACACACTGACCACTTTTCACACTCTACTAGGGATGGGTACCGAATTCGGTACTTTTTAAGGTACCGACCGAATTCCACAGTACCGACCGAGCACCGATTCACGTCATTTGAAACGGTGTCTCGTTTCGGTACCCGTCCTTCATAACGAGAACTTGCCTAGACAGCTGCGCATGCGCAAGAGCGTTATGTCGTCGGTCGCTGCGAGCCAGTTGTAAACAGAGCAGCATGGTAGAAAGAACGCACGCTAACGCTTGGGTCCACTTTACTAAATGTGATGGTTAACTGGGTGAAGATGAAACCAGTGACAACGATCTAAGTGTGAGGCATCATCGTTTTAATCTGCTCCAGCAGTTAAATAAACAGTTTAAGATAACGTTAGCTTGATATGTTAGCTTCCATTGCCACCGTTGTTATCAGCTAATGGTGCGTTCGCTTTCTCCTCGGAAATTCTAACTTCCCAGTAGGAAAAATCAAATGAAAAAGGACGGCAAAAGGAATGAAGATACACAGTAAATTTAGTTCACAGTAAAGATGTTTGCTTCAGATTAATTATCAGCTTATAAAACTACAAGGACGATGTTAAAATACAAACAGTTTTATGTTATTTATCGTGATATTTATCAAATATGGTTATATAATGAGAAAAATATATATTTAATTATAAAAGAGAATTAAAATAATAAACACTCAAAAGTATCGAAAATTGGTACCGTTAAGTACCGGTATCGATTCCTAGGTACCGGGAATTAGTACCCGATCGATTCAAATGTCAAAGGTACCCATCCCTACACTCTACTACTTTCTTCTACTTTCTGCTATTTCAGCTGTTAACTTTATTTTCTCTCTAAGTGTTTTTCTCCCCAGAAGAAGCTACAACGATGTTCTGCTGAGCTGTGGTGGCCTCATGGAGGGGGCCATCGACTAGCACACTGCTGCTAACCACTTAAACATTCTCCCTCTCCTGATAATAACTTTTTGCTTTCCATGATGTGCTACTACTAGTTTATCTGTTTAATTATAGATCCACTAGGATAAATACAATAAAGTTTATCTTTCACCAAATAGAATATTTACTAAGAAATCACAATATAACTATAGACACATTACTTTGTCTTTGTCTGTGTGTGTGTGTGTGTGTGTGTGTGTGTGTGTGTGTGTGTGTGTGTCTGCTCTGTCTTCTCGATCCCCAGTGAGTCGTGGAGGATGGCTGCTTATACTGAGCCAGGATTCTCTGGAGGTGTCTTCCTGTTAAAAGGGAGTTTTCCTCTCCACTGTCGCTGCATGCTTGCTTAGTATGAGGACTGCTGTAAAGTCACTGACACTAGTCGGTGACTTGATGCAATTTGCTGGGTTCCTTATATAGGAAACATTATTTCTGATTGGCTTAATGAACTGACCTGAATTGGAATGTTTATTATGTGAAGTGCCTTGAGACGACTCTTGTCGTGATTTGGAGCTATATAAATAAAGTTGAACTGAATTGAAGTAGCACTACAGTAGTTGGCTCCAGCAGCTTCACACAAATTAAACATGTCTACTCAACTTTCACAAACACAAGTATTGTGTTTTGTCCCATGAAGCTCTATGTAGAACTATGTAGTGTATGTTGTGTGTAGTCCTACAGGCAATGGACAACCGTTCGTCCCTCGCCGCCATCATACTCCTCCTGCCATTTGTCCACCTGGTGGACAAGTTTAAGGAAGGAGCGCTTGGAGACAGGTGTGTCACGATACATGGGCCAACCCAAGAACTGGAACTGCTGCACCATCCGGTACCCATCCTGAGGCTGGAGGACAGGGACAGGACGGGAGAGGACAGAGATGCCAAACCAAGGATGAGACATAAGAGGGAAATGAAAAAGAGATCCAACTCTGTGAAATGCAAACCTGTGGGGTGAAACGGTCAAAATCAAACATATTTGTCTATTTCAGGTGAAATGGCCCAGAAGCACTCTGCATTTCTGGGAGACAAAAGTCCTAAAGCACATAACCACTGTTCACTGATGGAGAGGAACGAGGTACAACGTTGGTACTGTGCCCTCATGTGGCTGGGCTGAAGATCACGTCTGTAAAAGCAAAGGAGTGTGATGACAGGTGGGAACCTCCACCTGTAAACACCCGGCGTCACTGCCACTTTCCTGTTCGATAGCCGCTTCTCACTGAGCTAGGCTGTAAAAGGGCAGCTCTGAGTTGTACCTCTTTCCTCTTCTTCAGCAAACAGTGGTTATATGCATGACCTCAAGGGCCCTTTCAGTCGATTCACTCGGGACAATGTAGGAACTATGGGACATATAAAACACCTAATGAGCCGCTATCAAACCTGGCTGAGAAAGTGATCTACGCTGGCAACTCAAACCCAGTAGAAAGAACCGAATAAGCCACAGAACGGGCTATAACATCCAACATGTGTCACTGATTGAAACCCTTTGAGGTGCACTTATGAAGTAGCCATGCTTCTAGTGGAGTGCACTCTGACCGCTGGGGGCTGCAGAAGGCCCTTGGGAAATGGCCTCCATAATCCAAAGGGAATGCGTTTGCTTCTGCTAACCTCTCCCTTGGTAGATTTGGCAAACACAAAAATCATTTGGCAAAACAAATGAAACATCCGAATGTGGCCCACATAAACCCTAAGGGCACAACCGAGCATAAACAATGCAACATCATTTCCTTCTCAGAGTCTTGGTCTGCCAAGCACATAGCCTGTAGGTCTGGAGCATGGCGAGGAACTGTCCGTAGCTCAGCACCACAGTGTGGCCAGACAACGGTTTCCCCAGGAAGACGTTAGCTCAGCAACAAAGTCAAGTCAACAAAGTCGTCTAAAGGCGAAGACAAAATTGTTGGTACCCTTCGGTCAATGAAAGAAAAACCCACGGTGGTCACAGAAATAACATAATGCTGCTAAATTCAATTCAATTCTATTCAATAATACTTTATTAAAAGAGAGACGGGGGGTGTTTCTCAATGTCAAGGCGCCTTGCTTACGAGGACGCTGTCCTTCCTTGGTCAAAGAAAACGGTTAAATGGAACAGACTTGCATCATGTGACCACGGCGGTAACGTAACGTCATTTGACACGGGAGATAACGTTATATTTTATATGTATTAGTTTCAATATAAATATATAATGAGACTTTAACTTTTTAAATTGTGTATATGTTTATTAAATTAAAAATATAAGTGAGTTACTACCCGCTAGCCACCGAAGCTGCAACTACTAAGCTACTAACCAACCATAGATAACTTCTTTGGATCTAAAAAAAACATTTTAAATTAGTTGACTTACTTTTAAACTTGAAATTTGTGCTTGAAGTAGCTGCCGGCTTCTGATTCGCCGTCCTTTCGAAAATACCGCGGTGTATTGTGGGAAATTTTTGACCAAGGCTAGGCTACAAGACACCTCCCGTGTATCCTCGCTCAGCTAGCTAAACGGCTAACAAACGGAGAACACACGCCTCGGTAGAACATGAACACTGGAACCGATTGGAACATGTCTTGGCGGCTCCTGATGATGTATCTCCTAGGCAACCGTGGCGGGGCCAAGACATCAAGGCAAGGTTCCTTGACATTGAGAAACACCCTAAGGCTGCTAAAAGAGAAGCTAATGCTGCTGACAGAAAGGCTAAAGCTGCCAACAGAGAGGTTATGGTTGCTAAAACAGAAGCTAAGGAAGCTAACAGAGAGATTAAGGCTGATAAAAGAGAAGCTAATGCTGCTAAAAGAGAAGCTAATGCAACTAAAAGAGAAGCTAATGCTGCTGACAGAAAGGCTAAAGCTGCCAACAGAGAGGTTATGGTTGCTAAAACAGAAGCTAAGGAAGCTAACAGAGAGATTAAGGCTGATAAAAGAGAAGCTAATGCTGCTAAAAGAGAAGCTAATGCAACTAAAAGAGAAGCTAATGCTGCTGACAGAAAGGCTAAAGCTGCCAACAGAGAGGTTATGGTTGCTAAAACAGAAGCTAAGGAAGCTAACAGAGAGATTAAGGCTGATAAAAGAGAAGCTAATGCTGCTAAAAGAGAAGCTAATGCAACTAAAAGAGAAGCTAATGCTGCTGACAGAAAGGCTAAAGCTGCCAACAGAGAGGTTATGGTTGCTAACACAGAAGCTAAGGAAGCTAACAGAGAGATAAATGCTGCTAAAAGAGAAGCTAATGCTGCTAAAAGAGAAGCTAATGCTGCTGACAGAAAGGCTAAAGCTGCCAACAGAGAGGTTATAATAATGCATTGAACTTATATAGCGCTTTTCTAGACACCTAAAGATGCTTTCACACACTCTCACATTCACACACTGCTAGTGATGGTAAGCTACTTGTAGCCACAGCCGCCCTGGGGAGGTCTGACAGAGGCGAGGCTGCCATTTGGCGCCTTCGGCCCCTCTGACCACCACTAACACAGGCAAGTTGGGTGAAGTGTCTTGCCCAAGGACACAACAGCAGGATACCCCTGGCGGGAGCTGGAATCGCACCCATGACCCTCCGATCATGAGGCAACCCGCTCTACCACCTGAGCTACTGCTGCCCCATGGATGCTAAACAAGAGCCTAAAGCTGCTAAACAGGGATTCAGGTTCTTTACTCAGGTTATGGTTCTGTAATGGGGTTACTAGTTCTATAAGAGGGGTTCTGATTCTGTCAGAAGGTATGTGTATCTGAATCCACCGACTGACCCATTCAGTGTAGGTGTAGAAAACAAACGCACCCTGGCTGTGTTGTAGATCCTAAAGATGCGGCTGATCACATCCTCCTCCAGATCTGCTGAGACAAACTCCACCTGCAGTGATCCGAGACGATGGAGGCCATTCTCCGGCCAGTACTGAGGACACAGCTGAAAGACAAACATAACCTAATCATGTCCAGAATTTCCGTTGCACAAATGAAGCAGAACCTTCATTAATCAGATCTAGAACAGGATGTGGAAGTTTGCTCTAAGAAACAGCTGTCACAGGTAAGTAAGTGTGTCAATGAGTTTACCTGAGCAGGGTCGACATCGTTCAGCATCACGATGGATGTACAATGGTAATCTAAGACCAAACGCCAAAAGTCCTTCACCGTGTTGGGCAAAGGATGCTGGGTAATGATGAACGCTGATGGCTGCTTGTAGCTCTGCAGCAGCAATAAACACTATATAAGGTCATTCAAATAGCAGGAAGTGATTTCACAAAGCATCTTTGAGTTTGTGGGCTCCAGCCTGGTTTTACCATCGGGTTAAATGGCAGCGAGATGGGCTTAAGCCTCTTTCAAATCAAAGCAGAACGGCCGCGGTCCGGATGCCATACCACTTCAGCATAAACCAAAACTCAGGAGTCCAATCAGAGCATTCTCACTGGCCTCAGTGCCGTTTCGAATGCCGAGCTCTGGAAATTTGAGAAGTAACAAAGAAACCGGACCACATCCGTACCACAGTGGGTGTGAAAAAGGCTTAAAAAGTTTTATGTCGGCTTCACTGGCACAAGCTGTGCTGTTCCTGAACAGAACCAGTCTCCTTATCTGCACGACTGTTCCACAGAGATGAAGCCTCTCTCTTGTATCACGTTGTGTCTGGACCAACATGAGAGAGACTCATCAGCTGGACAATCCTGATGGAGCTGCTGACCACACTGGAGTGTAGCCCAGTGTTCTGTCCAAGTGTCCTGGTCTATTCTTATGTGCAGCAGGTTGGGAAAAGACACGCTGAAACAATGTGGGACGGACACTCATCTCAATAATGTCCTGATGTGGTGGTCCAGAGAGGAGAATCATACCTGCAGGACACGCTTGTAGCTATTAGCATATTTAAATGGGAGCATGTCAGGAGGAGGAGTTTGTTATTGCTGTGTTCCTCTCAGGTCTTTGAACACGAGGGACTCGACTAGGCTTTATGTATGTGTGTGTGTCAAGGTTAGCTTTATTTATATAGCACATTTACTATTGCTCAGACAGCCCAGTGTGATGTACATAACATTGCAGCCACACCCCCAAAAATAAAAGATTTAAAAAGGAGACAAATAAGAGAGAAATGATGAATATGATGGCAGTTGTAGATCAACAGTAAAGATAGCTACGCAGATCAACCAACATTAAAAGCCAGGTCAAAGAAACAAGTTCCAAGTAAAAACTTCTAATGCTTCAAGCTGTGAGAGGTCCTCAGGTGTGTGGGGAGGCTGTTCCAGAGCCAGCCACGGGTCTTGGGACAAACCTTTGGGATCACTAACAGGAACTTGGAACAGGACCTCCAATTCGTGTCAGCAGTGTAGATGGTCAGTAGATTGTCTATGTAGTGTGGAGCCAGGCCATGGGAAGATTTAAATACCAAGAGCAGTACTTTAAACTGGATACTGTAACCAGCTCAGTGGCCTGGTGGTATGAGTGTCTGCCCTGAGACCGAGAGATCATGGGTTCAAATTCACGGTCGGGTCACACAAAAGACAATAACAATGGGATCCAATGCATCCGCACTTGACAGTCAGCATTAAGGGGGTTGATTGGGGGGTTAAACCAACCAAATGGTTGCTGAACGCAGCTATGTCTGCGGCTTACCACTCCCCTAGGAGATGGGTCGAATGCAGAGAAAAAATGTCACCAGTGTGTGATGATTAATGGGAATTTTAACTAATTTATGGGAAGCCAGTGAAGGAAGGCAAGCACTGGAGTGATATGATTGCACTTCCTTGTACCCGTTAATAGATGCGCTGCTGCCTTTTGGAACAACCGTAAGCCATGTTAAGAGGAGATTCCCGGCCATCATGAAAATGACCCGCACTTGTATTGCACCTTTTAGAGTCAGAAGACTCCAAAGTGCTTTACACTACAGTGTACCATTCATCCATTCACACACTGATGGTGATGAGCTACGATGATGCCACAGCTGCCCTGGAGCGCACTGACAGAGCAGAAGAAATAAACAGATTCAAAGACATTCGCAGGTAGATATTGTTTGACACTTGCCAGTTGCCTTAAATGGTAAAAACCAGACTGGACCACAATGTGTGTGTGTGTGTGTGTCTGCTGCATACATCCATCAGTGCTGCATTGATATAGTTAGAGCTTTCTCCATCGATGGTGATGAGGAATGGCAGGCAGCGGTCCGGCGGCAGCACGTCCATGCAGCGATTCTTCTCATGGTTTCTAGGCAACAGGGCGATGCTGCAGTCCTCCACTCTCAATGTGGGAGTGACCATGTTCAGCGTCTGAGCATGTGCAGATGGACAGAAACAGTGCTGCATCAACAAAATACGGTACCTCTTAGCCACTAACAATGTCTGACTGGTTATGCTTTTGGGCTCTTCCTGTGTTTGTCAGTTCAGGGCTTCTAGGGGAGCCTATGACCCTTTCGGGGGAGTCACGTCCCCCATACTCCCCTGTAATTAGAACCCTGGCTGTGACACAAATGGCCCCACTGGGGGACACAAGGTCTGTGGTGTAAATGGTAAATGGCCTGTATTTGTATAGCGCCTTCTTTTGGGCCATTCCCATCTGTACCGGGTCGGCCCGGGCCGGGTAGCCCCAGTCGGCCCCAGCCTGGCCCGGTTGATTCCACACATCCTTGCCTTAAGCCCATGTGGGCTGATTCTACCCACCAATCAGAGGCTTGCTCTAATGGAAGGTGTGAATTTGCTGTCAGCAGTGGGCGTGTTGGCCCTGGTCGGCCTGAAGCAGACCCCTTCGAGAAGAGGGCTGAGAATGAGCCTTGGTTGGCCCGGGAAAATACCAGGCCACCCAGATATGTAAACAACCTGCGCTACCTGGCCCGGGCCGACCCGGTACAGGTGGGAATGGCCCATTAGAGTTCTGCAACCCCCCACTCATTCACACATACATTTACACGCTGGTGGGGATGAACTACAATGTGGCCAAAGCCACCTTGGGACGCACCCACAGAGGTGATGCCTGCCGAACACTGGCGCCATCATACCCTCCGACCACCACCAGCAGGCAAGGTGAGTTAAGTGTCTTGCCCAAGGACACAACAGCAGAATTTTCTGGTTGAAGTGAGGATCGAACCTGCAACCTTCCGATTACTGGACAACCCACACTACCTCCCGAGCTTCTGCTGTGCCAGTAGTGGTGTATTCTATTCTATTTGTATCTTTAGATCAGAGCTAATCAAACCTACAGGAGAGCTTCCAGTGTCCTCTGAGGACCTGTTGGAGGACATGTTACCCTGAACTCCTCTTTGATCTGACACGAGTTTGTCTGTGGATCCAACCGGTTCATCTCATAGTAGATAGAGCGCAGCTGATTCGCTGTAATGCATGTGTTGCCACAGAGACACGCCTCCAGGATGGCGTCGTGGATGAAGACGTACTGCTCCTGTGGACAGAAACAATTAGTGATGGTGCTCTTCAGCTCCTCCTCATCCTCAGTTGTTTTAATGAAATGTCCCATGATTATTTCTGTTGACTCAAAAAAGCAACAGCAGGAAGAGGGACAACAGAACACAAACAGCTGTGACTTTATCCAGCTGTTAGTCAGAGCAGGACAGCGCCTGACATGTCAAACAACAACAACAACAGCAACAACAACAACAGCACGAGGAAAAGCAGCATCAACAACAGAAACAGTAAAAACAGTAACAACAGAAGCAACAACAACAACAACAACAACAAAAGCAACAGCAGGAAATGCCATGCCCTTAACTGGCTCAGAGGCACTACGGCTATAGAGTAAGCCAACATGCCCAACAGCTGTATGACTGTGCGGATGAGTGTCGTTTGGCTCCAGCCAGAAGCGGGCCATGTAGCTGTGGAGCGCAGCTATCCGGTGGTCTGAGAAGCGCGCCCTGCTCGACTGAGAGCGTATTTGTAGTCCAAGGAAGGAGAAACTCTGGCTCGGAACTAGAGAGCTGGGCTTGAATGAGAGACAGAACCTGGGAGATGCGAGTCTCCACCTGCACACGAGAACTCTGCATCAATGCAGCTTCCATACATTTGGAAAATGTGAGGGGTGCTAGAGCTACTCCTAAAGGGAAAACCATGTACTTGTAGGTTCTCCCCTCAAACACAAAGGGCAGCAACGGTCTGTGATCGGGATTAATTCCTACATAGAAGTATGCATTCGTGAGGCTAACTGATGCTAACAGAATACCGGGGCTGATGGCGTTTAGCGGCTGCTTGAGCAGTAGCATTTTGAAATTGTAAATGCACAAATACTTAACACACGGAGATCCAGAATGGGACGAAGCCCTCCCTCTTTATTTGGGACAACAAAGTAATGGCTGTACCAACCTTTGTTTCCTCAAGGGGATTACTCGAACAGCTACTTTTGATAATAGTGTTCAAATGTCCTCTCTCAACAAGACTGCTGCATCAGCATTCACCATCGTTTGCATAATCGTGGTGAAAACGGGTGGTCTGACCCAGAACTAAAATGATAAAGGACGGCAACCCAAGGAGACACTGTGCATGCGCGCCAGTGGGGAACGTTCGCTGCAAGATGGCTGCTCAATGCTGTCATGGTGGAGCCGCTGCCCTCTAGCAGAGCAGAAGGGCACAGCACTGCGCGTATGACACGTGCTCCGACCATCGCGTCTGCAAACAGTTGAGATCCACTCTTCTCCAGCGGAACGGGAGAAAACAGCCTCTCTTGCTTTGCTCAAAGCTGTTTGCAGACAGGATTTGAGGTGAAAATTGAGCTGTTGGTCACCGGCAGAGCGTGCTGACACAGCTTAATAAGACCAATTTGAGGGGCACTGTTTAGACACATCAAATTGACAACCTTTTGAATGCAAACTGCAGTATTTATGGGAACATTGTGCAAAACTGGGGCCAGTGTAACTTTTGAACAAAGTCTCTTTGAACTGGGGGGTTGAACATCAACTGAACATGGCCGTTTCCACCGCAGAAAACTGAGGCTTGGATGTCCAACAGGGTACAAGTCCTGAACAAAAACTGGTCCTGACATCAGGATGACAGAGGCATCTTTTTATGGCTCACAGAGCATTTCTTTGAGCCCATAGGAGGTCCCTTACTCCAGGCAGACAGGCTGGGGGGGGCAAGGGTTGGGTCCGATCAGCAGGAGAGCTCATCAATGCCGCAGATGAAACTATCCTCCAAGGCGGGGCAGGCTAGAGGAAGGCCTGTCGATTGGTTCCAGGAGCCTGAGATCTAACATCATGCCTGGAGATAATTGAGCACAGTGCTTCCCTCTGCTTCTTCTGCATCACGAACTTGGCCTGAATAGCCTTGAGGGACTGTCCAAACAAACCGTTGGGGGAGAGTGGTGGAGGGTCAGCAACAGGTGTCTCTGCATCACCAAGGTTGAAGCCTGTGAGAAGGCTACACCTCGGGCCACGTGCAGGATGGTCTGTCATGATTCAAGCCTCATTAATTAGGGAATGAACAGGGTGCTGAGTGTAACCTGTGTCCAAGATCTGCCAAACACATCACCAAGTAGTAGTCGGAGGTGGCTTGGGCCCGATAGATTTTCTCCAGTTGCGCGACAGAAAACCTGCACGGTTTGGAGAGTAAAACTGCCGGACCACTCACCCCATTGTTACCTGTTGGAGCCAAATATGCTGCTAGCGATGGCTCCATAAGGGCACGGTTAACCAAACCACCAAATGGTTCCAGAGCATGGCTGTGTCTGCAGCTCACCGCTCCCCCAGGGGTGGGTCAAATGTAAAGAACAATTTTCACACCCCAGTGTGTGTGACTACTAATGGGACTAACTACCCGTAGCCTAGTGACTTTTTCCAAGAAGACGTGAGCTTGGCCACAAAGTTCGGGTAAGGGGGTAGAAAGTTTTTAACACCATTGATTAGATGTGTCTTCAGCCAGGCCACACGAGGGTGTGAAGTTCCATAGTACCTTCGTTGTACTGAGTGAATCGACCTAAAGGGAACAGCCACAACAGCAACAACAACAGCAGCAACAACAGCAACAAAAAACACAGGAACAACAACAGAAACAACAGAAGCAACAACAGAAGCAACAGAAACAGCAGCAGCAACAAAAACAACAGTAGCAGAAGTAACAGCAACAAAAACCACAGGAACAATAACAGAAGCAACAGAAACAACAGCAACAACAGAAACAACAACAGCAGCAACAACAGAAGCAACAGCAGAAACAACAGGAACAACAACATAAACAACAACAGGAACAGCAACAGAAGCAACAGCATCAAAAACAACAGCAGCAGCGATAACAGCAACAAAACAACAGCAGAAGCAACAGCAAGAAAAACCACAGAAACAACAACAGAAGCAACAGAAACAACTACAGGAGCAACCACAGAAGCAACAGGAACAACAGAAACCACAACTGAAGCAACAGCAACAAAAATAACAACAGCAGCAACAAAAACAACAACAGAAACAACAACAGAAGCAACAGCAACAAAAACAACGACAGCAGCAGCAACAACAACAGAAACAACAGAAGCAACAGCAACAAAAATAACAACAGCAGCATCAACAGCAACAAAAACAACAGAAGCAACAACGACAGCAGCAAAAACAGAAACAACAACAGAAGCAACAAAAACAACAGCAGCAACAACAACAGACACAACAACAGAAGCAACAAAAACAACAACAGCAGCAACAACAGCAACAAAAACAACAGAAGCAACAACAACAACAGCAAAAACAGAAACAACAGAAACAACAGAAACAACAAAAACAACAGCAGCATCAACAGCAACAAAAACAATAGAAGCAACAACAACAACAGCAAAAACAGAAACAACAGAAGCAACAGAAACAACAACAGAAACAACAAAAACAACAGCAGCATCAACAGCAACAAAAACAACAGAAGCAACAACAACAACAGCAAAAACAGAAACAACAGAAGCAACAGAAACAACAACCGAAGCAACAAAAACAACAACAGCAGCAGCAACAACAACAGGAACAACAACAGACGCAATAGCAAGAACATTCTCTGTGGCCTAGTGGTAGAGGACACGGCCTGAGACTGGGAGATTGAGGTTCAAATCCCGGTCGGGTCATACCAAAGACCTTAATAACGGAACCCAACACCTCCCTGTCTGACACTCAGCCTTAAGAGGT
>NC_091747.1:64894936-64897436 GCF_043380555.1 Nothobranchius furzeri
AATATCATCATCACCATCACCATCATCAACACCATCATCCCCATCTTAATCATCACCATCATCAACACCATCATCCCCATCTTAATCATCACCATCATCAACACCATCATCCCCATCTTAATCATCACCATCATCATCATCACGACAATATCATCACCATCTTTATCAATATCTTCATCATCATCATCATCATCATCATCATCATCACCATCATCCCCATCTTAATCATCACCATCGTCATCATCACGACAATATCATCACCATCTTTATCAATATCTTCATCATCATCATCATCATCATCATCATCACCATCATCAATATCATCATCACCATCACCATCATCACGACATCATCACCATCATCCCCATCTTAATCATCACCATCATCATCACCATCATCCCCATCTTAATCATCACCATCATCATCATCACGACAATATCATCACCATCTTTATCAATATCTTCATCATCATCATCATCATCATCATCATCATCACCATCATCAATATCATCATCACCATCATCATCACCATCATCCCCATCTTAATCATCACCATCATCACCATCACCACCATCACCATCATCATCACCATCATCCCCATCTTAATCATCACCATCATCACCATCACCACCATCACCATCATCATCACCATCATCCCCATCTTAATCATCACCATCATCATCATCACGACAATATCATCACCATCTTTATCAATATCTTCATCATCATCATCATCACCATCATCAATATCATCATCATCATCACCATCACCACCATCAACATCACCATCACCATCATCACGACAACATCACCATCATCCCCATCTTAATCATCACCATCATCATCACCATCATCCCCATCTTAATCATCACCATCATCATCATCACGACAATATCATCACCATCTTTATCAATATCTTCATCATCATCATCATCACCATCATCAATATCATCATCATCATCACCACCATCACCATCACCATCACCATCATCACGACAACATCACCATCATCCCCATCTTAATCATCACCATCATCATCACCATCATCCCCATCTTAATCATCACCATCGTCATCATCACGACAATATCATCACCATCTTTATCAATATCTTCATCATCATCATCATCATCATCATCATCATCATCATCACCATCATCAATATCATCATCACCATCACCATCATCACGACATCATCACCATCATCCCCATCTTAATCATCACCATCATCATCACCATCATCCCCATCTTAATCATCACCATCATCACCATCACCATCATCATCACCATCATCCCCATCTTAATCATCACCATCATCATCATCACGACAATATCATCACCATCTTTATCAATATCTTCATCATCATCATCATCACCATCATCAATATCATCATCATCATCACCATCACCACCATCAACATCACCATCACCATCATCACGACAACATCACCATCATCCCCATCTTAATCATCACCATCATCATCACCATCATCCCCATCTTAATCATCACCATCATCATCATCACGACAATATCATCACCATCTTTATCAATATCTTCATCATCATCATCATCACCATCATCATTATCATCATCATCATCACCACCATCACCATCACCATCATCACGACAACATCACCATCATCCCCATCTTAATCATCACCATCATCATCACCATCATCCCCATCTTAATCATCACCATCATCATCATCATCACCATCACCATCACCATCACCATCATCACGACAACATCACCATCATCCCCATCTTAATCATCACCATCATCATCACCATCATCCCCATCTTAATAATCACCATCATCATCACCATCATCCCCATCTTAATCATCACCATCATCATCATCACGACAATATCATCACCATCTTTATCAATATCTTCATCATCATCATCATCATCCTCATCACCATCATCAATATCATCATCACCATCACCATCATCCCCATCTTAATCATCACCATCATCATCATCATCATCACGACAATATCATCACCATCTTTATCAATATCTTCATCATCATCATCATCACCATCACCATCATCAATATAATCATAATCATCACCATCATCATCATCACGACAATATCATCACCATCTTTATAAATATCTTCATCATCATCATCATCATCATCATCTTAATCATCACCATCATCATCATCATCATCACCATCACCATCATCACGACATCATCACCATCATCCCCATCTTAATCATCACCATCATCATCACCATCATCCCCATCTTAATCATCACCATCATCATCACCATCATCCCCATCTTAATTATCACCATCATCATCATCACCACCATCAATATCATCATCATCATCACCATCACCACCATCACCATCATCATCACCATCATCCCCATCTTAATCATCACCATCATCATCACTTCGACAATATCATCACCATCTTTATCAATATCTTCATCATCATCATCATCACCATCATCAATATCATCATCATCATCACCATCACCACCATC